>NC_072405.2:125130937-125436718 GCF_028858775.2 Pan troglodytes
CAATGTGAATTACTGGGCAAAGCTTTCAAGGATATCCTGCTTCTAGGGCTAGGAAGAACAAACCCCAGGCGGTCCTGGGCAGTTTGTCCCAAACTCTTGATATTATATTCTGTAGGAGGGAGAGCAAAAGGTCTCAGGCTGTTTTAGGCAATTCCTTCCTATCTTAGGATAGATAATTCCCAGCACATTTATACGTATTCTTGAGAACTCCAAGGAAGAAAAAGGAGAGAACTGAGTCGATCCAAAGCCACTGAAAGAACTGGTCTGCAAAAGTGTTTTCTCTATTTTCCTGAAGCCCAATATTTTGTTTATTTAACTAATATCATTTCTCTAGTTCTCAGCCAAACTTCAAAGTTTTGTGTGGCAGTAGAGAAATTAACTTCATATGACCATATGCATAAGGTTCACTTTTTGTTCTTCTGCATATCTATCCATTATCCACACAGCAAGTCAATATACATTTATGAAGTACTTACTCTAAATAAGTCACCATGATAGGTAACAAGAAATACAAATATTACAGTTATTTTTCCTTGAAATACCAACTGTGGGAATATCCAGAATATCAATGATAAATATAATTTCTTTTTGGCTGTGGATCTCCCATCAGTACTGCCTGATGACACGGGATCCTTAAAATTAAATTAAAAGTTAAAGACATTACTCTCATTTGGTTATCTGCTGCTTTTGTGGTTGCCGTCCTTAGTCGCTTTATAACAAATAATTGCGTATATCTGGTATCATCGATTTCATTCTTTCCATTCTCTCACTCGAATCAGGCTTTCAGCTTTATCAATCTATTGGAAGATCTCTGTGAATGTTGCAAAGATGCTAACATGTTGTTATGTCCCTATAATTAGCTTTCATCTTATGAACCCTAGAAGCAACTTGTGACATTGCTGTCATGTGACTTCCATGACACTATTCCCTCTTGATTATTCTTCTATGAGGGTCTCCTTTTCAGTGCAAATATATAGAGAGATATATAAAACAAGAGTCCATATATATATATATTTGTTTTTCGTTTTGTATTGTTTTTGCTAGATCCTTCTCATCCCCATATTTTCTATATGTGGAGCACATACTTCAGATATCTTTTCTTCCTGGATGATTTCATTAAGTATCACAGCATTAAATAATATCTAAAATTATAATCTATAAATTTACATTTCCGGCTCAGACATTTCACATGAGCTTCTAGCTTTTATTAGTCAGTTGCCTATTCAACATCACTATTTAGATATAAGCATTTCAAATGTAATATGTCCTAAACAACTCCTAGATTTCAATCCTACAACCTCAGATTCATTCTTAATTCCTCTCCTTTTCTTATCTCCACATTCAATATTAGTATACCCTGTTAGGTCTACCTTCAAAATATATCCTATAACTACCTCTTCCCACTACTACTACACCAATTACCCTGGCTCTTTCCTCTGCAATGAGCTTTTGAAATGGCCTCAGTGCATTCCCCTTGTCCTGTAACAGTCTATTAACAAGAAAGAAAACAGCAACATTTTTAAAGACATAAATAATAACCTTCTCCTGTTCACCATCTTTTAATGGTTCCCCATGTCTTTCACTCAAAGAATATAGGAAACATCTTTAAATGGATTACAAGAGTCTGTGCTTTCTGTCTCTCAAATACTTTCCTAACTTCATCTATTACTACTGTCCCCCAGCTTCCACTGGACTTCATGGATCACTCAAATACGTTAAGCATTCTCCTTCATCAGGTTTCTCTCTCTTTGTAGATGCTCTTCTCCATATTTTCATTTTCCTCCAGGTCTTTGCTCAAAAGCCAGCTGACCAGTGAGACTATCCTTGGTCACCCTAAATAAAGTAGCACATTCCAAAATTTCAATTCTTGCCCAAGCACTCTCTTTCCTCCATATTCTGATTTTTATTTTGTTTTGTTTCAGTCTCATAATACATATCACCACCTGACATCTATATCTGTATATATTTATTTGCCTAATATTTGCCCCATCCCCAATAGAATATAATTTCAATGTCCCTTTTTACTTTTATTTTTGTTCACTGCTTTAATTTTATTTCCTTGAACATTTCCTGACACATAATGAATACCCAATAAATATTTAATAAATGAATGAAAAAAAATTAGTACTAACATTGGTGCTTCCTATTTCTACATTTGTCTCCATAATTGCTTGTCATTGTAACTACTTCTTTGGCCATTTTTTTACCTCTGCCTCCTATGATCCCACATAATGTTGCCACTTTCTTCTAAATCAATCTGCCTCTTGAAGCAAGGAACAGAATGTTCTGGAAGGATATTAGAACAACCTCTCTAGAGAGACTCTAGAAAAAAAAATTAACTGAGTGACCCTACCCAGTACCAGCTTCAAATATGTTCCTTGCATTTGATGTGAAGGACTGGCTTTTTAATATTGGTAATGATAAATTTTTTGGTTTCCCATTTCTCCCTGAAGTCCTTGGGGGTACCTTCAAACTATGCCATTCTTAATGGGTAGTAACTTGATATTATTGAACTCTGAGAGTGGGCATTACAGCCAAGTATCCCATGTGGAATTACACTGAATAAATCAAGATACTTTTCCTAAAGAGGTAACTAAGATAACATAATGAAGCGAGATATGTGATAGTAGATATTAATAAGATGCATTGGCAGTGCAGAAGAGACAGTAGTTAATTCTGGGTGTGGAGGCTGGATAGTTCTCATAGCAGTAGAAACTTTTGAACTTAACCTTAAAATAGGCATGACTTTTTTATAGGTGAAAATAAGGAAGAAACATCCCCAGGCTATGAAAACAACATGAGTAAAGACAAAGAGGAATGAAGTATTGATGTGGTTGAGAAATACTAAATGATTCAAGGTGATTAGACCGTAGGGTGCATGAGACAAGTTGAGGCTGATAAAGTAGGCTGAAAATTCAATTAAAAAGGTCAAATGGGAAATACAGACTAATAAGAAACACACAAAACTTTGTATTTCATGTAAATGGGAACAAGTGAGTAGACATTTCCTTTACAAAAATAACTTCATGTGAGAGTTACTGGTGAATTTTGATACCTTCAAATGATACTTGTTTTTCTTTAGGTTATTTTATCTTGGATTACCAAATCCTATTGTGTAACTGCTTGCTTGCTGCTGCTTTACTCCTTATTACCCTATTTTATCTTGCCTTTCAGTTTCATATTTATTATATGAAGGGTTTTGGAATCTCACTACTGTCTACCTAGCAATGACCACTGTTTTTCAGCTCTCTTTCTACCACCTCCCCCGACTTTGACAAGAGTTATCCCTATTTTAGACACTAAACAGATAACAAACCAAGGAATTGGCACATTATTTTATAAACATATTTATTTTATAAAACAGACAAATATACAATCTTTCCAGGGTTGAATTATTAATTCCTTAAATCTATAACATGTGAGTGTTCTGCTTCACACCTGACAACTCTGAGTGTTATAATGCAAGCGGTGCACTATTGTTAGAAAAGATAATTTCCTTTAGAAATCACACTCACTAGCCAAATATTCCAAAAATTTGGAGAGGATTTAAATTCATGAGCTAAAGGTAAAAACAGTTGGAATAAACTTGGTCTTTTATTGTAGCAGAGCTTCATTCCTGTAGCGCATGTTGGCTACTTCATCCCATAGGATTAAAAGGCTTTGCATCTCAGGGATGAAGCCAACGTGATCGTGGTGGATAAGCTTTTTAAAGTGCTGCTGGATTCGGCTTGCCAATGGGGTGGGGGGAGGGGGGATAGCATTAAGAGAAATACCTAATATAAATGACTAGTTAATGGGTGCAGCACACCAACATGGCACATGTATACATATGTAACAAACCTGCATGTTGTGCACATGTACCCTAGAACTTAAAGTATAATAATTTTAAAAAGGCTTTGATTCCCCCATAAGCAGTAAGTTTTCATAGTGACATATTAAGGAGATATAGTTATTTCTGGAAATTGAAGATTTATTTTGCCAAAGGACACATACTGGTTTTGATGTGACTCTTTCTAGGTCCCAAGTTTTAAAGATATAAAAGGTAATGCACTATCATACTCCCAATTAGAATAATAAAATGCTGGTTTTATTTAAGAAAATACTTAAGAGTGGGCAGTGCTAGTCCTCACACACAAACCCATAACTAAATTTGCAATATAGAATGTTGCTGCTGATGGAAGAGATGGAAAAAGCATTTATCCTTGACCTCCTTGAGTGTTGGCTGCAAAGGTCTCACAGCTGCCCAATTCTCCAGAGAAATATTTTCTTTTTTTAAAAAAAGATCATATAATGATTTTATTTTATTATTTTAAAATTTTACTGTAATTAATTTCTCTATTGATCAGGCAGTTGGCCATGCTTGCTTAGTATAGCTCCTCTCCTTGCCTTTATATTCTCCCCTCACTTAGTCCCTCCCTCCCACTCACTTATTACATGATATATACCTCCTCAGATGACCAGTCATCCTGATGTTTCTGGGATTTTCCCATTTTTGATTATGAAAGTCTCACATCCTGAGAAAACCATCAGTCCTGGGAAAACTAAGATCACTGGTGTTGCAACAATGCACCTCATCCTTGATGTTGGCTCAGCTTCTTGGAAAACTGAGAAAATGTATTTAGAAATGTACTGAGATAAATTTTTAGATGAAATGAAGATAATTATCTTAGATAATATAATGTCTTTGCTTTTCTTTTGTCACCACAATGCCTCTTCTAATTTAAAGCTGTACATTCTAAGACAATGCTGAAAAAAATGATAGTCCAGATAGATAGAGCATCAATGCAATACTTCAAGCATGGTATTCTGATAAATGTGTAATAAGTCAATGGTTGGAGAAAAGTCAGATTCAAGAGAACTTAAGAGAGAGAGATTCAAATAGCACATGACGTCAATAAATCTGGAAGATATAATGCAATCTGTAAATATTTGTTGAATAAGCTATTTTATTAAAAGATAAAATGTACAAAAATACAGTTAGAAGAAATAAGATCTAGTGTTCAGTAGCACAACAGGGTGACTACAGTTAAGAATAATTTATTGTGTATTTCAAAATAGCAAAAAAGAGTAGATCTGGAATGTTTCCAACACAAAGAAATGGTAAATGTTTGAGGTGATGGATATCCAAATTTCCCAGATTTGATCAGTACACATTGCAGACTTGTGTTGAAATATCACATGTACCCTATGTATATGTACAGCTATTGTGTGTTCATAAAATTCGAAATGAAAAATAATTTTAAAAAGAAAAATAGATAAGACTAAGAGAGTAAACACCAACACAATCAAACTTAGTAGATGGTAGTATCGTTAATTATGGAAGGTCAAGTAGAAGGATCTGTATTAATTTATATGGCACAAAAATAGAAGAAAAGAGGAAGAGACAGTGGAAAAATAGAGTTCAGATTTTTTTAGACCCTTTTGATCAAGTTTTAAAACAGTAAGACCTAATTTATAAATAGCATCCTGAATTTTGCTTCAGGTCAGCAAATCTATCATAGTATTTAAATCTATTTTTTAGACCCAGCCTATTCTAAGCATGAATATGTAGAACTTATAAGTAAATGAATACTTAAATAAACAATAAATTCATGCCAGTTTTTGAATTCTACCTCCATCGTATATAATTTCTCTGAAATTGTTTAAATTACTTGGTTAGGCTCAGCTTTGTCATCTATAAAGTGGGTAAAATAATATTGCACATGAGGTCATTGAAAAGAATAAACAACATCGCATGTAAAATTCCTGGCCAGTATGTATAGCATGAGATAAGTACTCTCAGATAATATTTGTTGTTCATACTAGAAACTAGAAAAACCCTTCAAGATTTCTTAGTCGATTTATTTCCTGTTTCCTGGAATGTAGCTAAATCATAGTGGGAGGGTAAATTTTTTTCTATTGAAGGAATACCAAAAAGTAATATTGTGCAAGTATGTTGTTAGGCAAATGGTCTTTATTGTATCCCCAGATTACAACCTTCCTTATTACCAAACAAAAACTTTCAATGAATACTCAATTAATCACAACTCGGTTTCTTAAAAATGTGAATTCTGACTTTTAGGGGTTTTCTGCATCTTAATCTTTTCCGTAGTATTATTTTACACACATATATGCCTCATTATTTCCAGTTTCCCTTGGAGGCTTCATCCCCAGGATAATGGTTCTTTGTTCTCTTCTCTTGTTCATCCCTCCTCCTTTAATAAGATTCTATGAACCACTGTAGTTGTAACTTATCACATTTCCTTTCACACAGTCCTTGCCAATTTTCTCCAAAAGTGCTTTGTCATGGTATGTTCAGATGTCAGGCACTGCTGCATCTCAAAATATATAAAACATCCCGTGCATTATATCCTAGGTATTAGTAATTCCTGCTCAATAATGTATTCTCATATATAAATAGAATTCCCAATACTTAATTAAACTCAGTCATTATTGGAGAAAGATGACTTTATCAAGTGAATCTACTTCTTAAAACTATTACTATTATTTGTAAATAATCTGTTTCTATTGCTGAAGACAACCTCATAGAACGTATGTGTTCTCAACCCTTCCCTACTAGATACCTCTTTTTGAAAGTGTATACTGTAATTCTGACTCTACTATTTAAAAATTAAATTAATACATAATATAGCTTGCCAAACACAAAATTTTAAAAACAATAATAATGTCCAGTGTAGTATAATGGAGTAAAATGGGACATGAGTTATAATTGTTATGTAAATTTTAATATATAAATACTCAGACATCACCACAATGGAAGACAAAATAAAGTGGCCACATGTTTATGCATACCTGTGCTTTATAAGAAGTCATATTAGAAGACATTTTAGTAAAAACTTTGATATCAGAATAACTACTGGTATTTCAATAAGTTAGTAATAGACCAGACTTTCTTGTTATATGAGAAGAGAAAAAGTATATATTATATAGTTTTAATTGAAGCAGAAACAAAATATTACAGCAAGTTAAGGACTTCCAAAAATGAGGAACTAAAAAATATCACGTTGTCACAAATGGCCTTATTAATAGGACAGTGTCCACATAATTCTGTATTTATGGTATAGCATGCAAGTGCTACAGAAAATAAATCTTCTATATTGAATTACCACCACCTGACAAGACATACATTCAGACTCTAAAACTTAAAAAAAAATCCAAAAGGAAATATATTTTACTCAGTTAAATGTAATATAAGACAAATCGGAGAGAAAAAGTAAGATGAGCTATACAGAAAATGAAATGTGGCTTGGGCATGGTGGCTCATGCCTGTAATCCCAGCACTTTGGGAGGCCAAGGTCGGTGGATCACCTGATCTCAGGCGTTCAAGACCAGCTTGGCCAACATGGTAAAACCCCCTCTCTACTAAAAATACAAAAATTTTTCTGGTGTCATGGCGTGCCCCTAAATTCCCAGCTACTTGGGAGGCTGAGGCAGGAGAATCACCTGAGCCTGGGGCAGTGAGCCAAGACTGCACTACTGCACTCCAGCCTGGGTGACAGAGCGAGACTCTTGTCTCAAAAAATAAGTGAAATGTGGAGACATTACCAGAAGACTGAAATAAATAGACACCCTGAGATAAATAACATTTTAATATATAATGCTCAAAAGATATCTTTTTAATCATTGTTATAATTTTCAATAACAATAAAATGTTTTTATCAACTATTGTTTATATCCTTTATGTTTCTTATTTAATGGTTATTTCTTTAAATCTATTAAAATTGTGATTTATATACAAATGGGATTCAATGGATAACTATATGAATGACTAACACAACATTCAAAAATCATGTTAAAATCGAGAAAATTTTTTATTGTGTGAGACCATTCCACTAATTCCAGAGGTGCTCATAGTATAATCGTAGCAACAAAAATGCTCTTCCATATTTCAAAAATGCTTTTCAAAGAGGATTAGTACCTCCCATAATGAAAACACAGCTCCAACGGGTCTTCAGCTCCCTCCTGAGGTTTATGACAACATAACATGGAAATTTCTCTTAGAGGAATAGACAATGTGAACAAATCTATTATAAAGAGGCAAGGATACATGGTTTTCTTAATCAATACGAGTAAGGTTTAAATTCAAAACTTTTTCACTTACAAGCTCTGTGATATTGAAGTTGTTATCTTCACTGATACTCTGTTCTCATCTGACCAATCATCCTGGTTTTCCTGGGAGTTTCCTGGATTTCACCTTGAATATCCCATGTCACAGGAAACTCTTTACAGACAGGCAAAACAGGATGGGCAGTTGGTTGCCTTAATTTAATCACTGGAAAAATAGAATATCCTCATAAGATTTTTATTAGATTAGGACATAAATGAGGAAGTATTGGAAGATGACTTAACAGAGTCTGGCACATACATAGTAAAGTTTCCTGCATTGTAAAGTTTATTATTCTAAATAACCAATGTGATAAAATAATCTGGAAGGTGAATATATAGTTTAATTTTAAAGCTAAAAATCTCAATTTACATTTTGCTGCATATTGAGTATCTTAACACCTAGCCTAACAATCAAATCAACAAAAAATAGTAAGTCACAATTCATGAGTATTCTTGTGCATAATAGGAACTCTGTGAAGAGTTTGAATATTTTATTTTACATTTATAATTGTCCTTTTTCATATTAAAAACAGATATTAATTATTGTCAAAGGTTGCAAAATAAGAAAATGGCAGAAGTAGAATACTAACCATCAAATTGATCTGACTCTCAATTCTTTGCTTTTAAGCAGCGAGCTCATGGCCTGTTTTAAGTAAGAAAGCATTACAGGCATTGAAACAAAGGTCATATTTCTTAGATTATGGTTAGGATTAGGGTTAGGGTTTAGCCAAACACTGAAATGTTCAGCTTTCACAATCACATTACACCAAATTATACGTTTATATTACTAGTCGTATACTTTGTCTAGTGAGCTTGAGCGAGTAGAAAGCAAGATATTGGTACAGATCCATGACACAGAATATGAGAAGGCATAATTGTTCTCCAATAATATTACATATCCATTAAATATATGTGTCTTAGTTTACATTCCACAAGCAGCAGAGAGTATGACAGTCAGTTGAATCTGTTTAATTTATTTATGTTTAATTCCAGGCTACACCAACAGAGAAGAAAGTGAGACAGGAAAAACAAGTCAGCCAATAAATAATGCAGTATTAAAACCATTATCATGGTGTGATTGGAGCCTTATCCTTCTGGGGAATTCAAGGAATTAGTGAAGAACATGTACCTTAGAGTTGTCCAGCCAAAACGTGAGGGAGCTGGAGTATTAATACACCAACTAACCTGTATTCATTAGCAGAAGGTAGCTCCAGGGGACCATTATTCTCCAGAGCAGAATACGTCCAGAGCAGGCTTCAGCCACCAGAGAGAGCCCTCAGACAGTTGAAAATAGGTCAGGATGCAGTAGAGGATACAACCCAAGGAGACATGGCCAGGCCACAACAGTGTCTGCTACACCATGGTACTCTACTTATCTTTTCTTAATGCTACTTCTATTTGAACATATTTAATTCTATTATATTATATAATTTGTCAGATATACTAAGCATTTTAATCTTTCATGCCCCTGCTGAAACTGTAGTCTTTATTATTAAATTATTTTCTTCCTCTACTTGGAGAATGCATATTCTAAAAAGCTTGTCTTAAATATAACGGTTCCTATACCCCTTCCCAGTTCCTCTGAGAAACATTATTTACTTTCTTCCTTGCATTCTCTTAGTATATTATCTATAAGTGTTTCTATTTTAACAAATCATTAATAGCTTTTATCTATGCTTCTAAAATCACCCAGAAGCTGCCTAGGAATTTTATGCTTTTAAGAGGTTTCAAAGTACTATTATTCCAGCTACCTACCATACTACCCAGTACATATCATGTATTCAACAGAAGGTGTATTATAACATAACATGATCATCTTAAAACTTTCAAATCACAAATGTTGGCTAAGAATTTAAAACACTAATATAACTTTCTGAATAAACAGTTAATATAATATTTCACTAGTTTTTAAATATTTACATGAGATTAAGTGCAGGACAGCTTACCCTCATTCCTAATAGCATACAAAAAATCATGTAATATATCTAGAATTTAATTCTCAGGTTATGTTTATGTATATTTTTACCTTTGTGTATGTTGATTTGCAAATATTCCAATCTAGGCAGACAAGTTTTAGAAATTTCCTTTGAAATTATCCAGTGTAAATATTTTTCAAAGCCTGAGGGAAACCTAGGAAAATATGTTTAATACTCCGAGATTATTTTTCCATAAGTTTCAACAAATTTTGCACAGCACATCAAAATTGCATCATATAAGTGATTCTTATGCCAACTTAATTCATTAGTGATTTTCTTCAAATCTCAAGTGTTGATCAAAGGTATTAACATTACTGTGATTTTCTCTGTCATTAACCAAATACTCTTCTGGAAAGAAATCACTAATTCAGAAACAAAGCTACTATTAACCTCTGTAAACATTTGACAAACTATATTTCAAATGGAAAATTCTCGATGTTTGAGAATTTATATTTAGATGTACAATTGTTAGGAGTAAGTTAATATTTATCTCCTAAGTATACTCATAAGAAATAGAACCTAAGATGAAGGAGGATGGGAGGTACCATATTTTGGTATAATATAATCATTTATACAAATGGGTTTTATTTAAAATAAAGGATAGTACAAGTGAGACCTTAATTCATCACAACATTTTTATTTTACAAGTGTATGCCCCAAGAAGGGTAATCATTCTAGTATCCAAAGTCTAGAATGAAATAAGCCTAAATCCTTTGTTCTCTTCATAGCATGTGTTTCATGAGACGGCAATAGACAATCTCCCTTTCTCCCTTTTCTCAAGTTGAAACAATTAAGAAATCAGACACAGATAATGACAAGTGGCAGTCAAAATATGGTACAATGGATTTAACCCACTGATCTAATGACCTATCCTTCTTCCATGGGGAAGTGATAATGAGACAAGAAGTGTTACTAGCATCATTACTCTAGGGTACTGGGTCTTAAACGTTTGGTCTCAGAACTCTTTTAGATGCTTAAAATTATCAGATACCTTAAAAAACTTTTATTTATGGATGAAATTCATTGACATTGTGCTGGAAATTTAAAGCTGAGAAATATTTAACAGTTATTGATTAATTAAAATAATAAACATAACATGTTAAAATAAAGAATATATTTTTATAAAAATGGCATTTAAAAAAATATAAGTGTTAGAAGTGTCATTGTTCTATATTTTCCCAAATCTCTATAATGCTTTGCTTAATAGAAGACAGCTAGATGCTCAGATCTGCTTCAGCACTCAATCTGTTACCCTACCACAGGCCAGCTAGCCTCTTGAAATCTCTACTGTATTTTTGTGAGAGAAAGGGAGTTTATTGCGGCACTATTCACAATAGCAAAGACTTGGAACCAACCCAAATGTCCATCAATGATACACTGGGTTAAGAAAATGTGGCACATGTACACCATGGAATACTATGCAGCCATAAAAAGGGATGAGTTCATGTCCTTTGTAGGGACATGGATGAAGCTGGAAACCATCATTCTGAGCAAACTATCCCAAGGACAGAACACCAAACACCGCATGTTCTCACTCATAGGTGGGAATTGAACAATGAAACACTTGGACACAGGGTGGGGAACATCACACACCTGGACCTGTCGTGGGATGAGGAGAGCGGGGAGGGATAGCATTAGAAAATATACCTCATGTAAATGATGAGTTAATGGGTGCAGCGCACCAACATGGCACATGTATACATATGTAACAAACCTGCACGTCGTGCACATGTACCCTAGAACTTAAAGTATAATTTAAAAAAAAAAAGAAAAAGTCAAATAACAACTTAATATTTCAAAAATAATTTTGACGTTATGGACCCTGTGAAAAGGGCTCCATATCTCCAGGGGTCTTTGAACTGAACTTTGAGAACGAATACATTAGTGGAAATCCCTCCACATAGAAACTGGAAAGCAGGGAAATGCAAACTTCTCTAAACACGTACAACAGTACTATGTCAAAAGCTTGAGTTCTGGACTAAAATTAAGGTCCATAATCTGTATAATTTTTGTGAAACCCATAAATTTTCTAAAGTTAAGCTTTCTCGGAACGATGATACCATGAATATATAAAATACTTATTTTAAAATCCAAATGTTATCAAAACTCTTTGTGAACTGCACGTTTCCTATAAGCACGTCTTTTATCACTCACATTTTCAACTGACCATGGAACTTGTAGTTTTATTGCAACAAATCTTTCATAGGTTTATTTTTGGAAACATATTTTCTACATCTGTGTCATGTAGTTACAAATTATTTCCACTCCTTTATATTATCCTTGATATTACAGAAAAAGGCTATAATAAATAGGATACTAATTTAACAATAGAAAGTCTGCTTTCCTTTTCTTGAACTAAGTAAATATTTCTTTCCATGTTCATGTTTTATTTTCAACAAATATGTATTAGCTAGATGATTATGTTAAAGAGCATCATTGATATTTGCTTTAAACTAAGGTTGTTAGCTAAAGTGTCTTTTTCGTTGAAAGCTGCAGAAATATTTTATTAGGAAAATTTCCCAGTAACTCTGTTTCGAAAGTCAAAGAAGTGGAAGTAAGAGTGAATCAGTCATCTAATTCCTTTCTACTTCGCTAATCATGAGATAAATTTCTCCAAAATAGAATGACCTCCACCTCGAAATATTATCCAGAGATCAAACCACCTAGGGACTGAAATAAGCCGATGGATTAATGATAACAATAGGCCAAAACTGACTACAATTTAGGAAACTTTAGAAGCATTAAAAAAACAGAAACAAGGTTGTAAAGAATGAAATGTGAAGGGAAGAGCCATGGTAAAAGTGCTGAATGTAAATTTCTGTGCCAAAACAACACGTCCATGTGATAAGCAGTTGAAGCGCTGCAGGTTTTCTCAAGGCTAAGGGAAATTTGAATATATTCATAAGATAAGTGATGATAAATATTAAAGGAAAAAGGTACAGGAGTAATTAATGAGCATGTATTTTAAAGGATCAATAACACAGACAAAATGTAGTTCACACTGGAAAGGCATTATTCCACTATCCAATGGTGAAGGAAAGAAGGAAATAATTAATTCATTTATTTAATAAAAATTTATTTAGTGTCTGCCTGTTGTCATAGTTCTGTCTACACTTTTGGAGGATAGCAGTGATCAAAACAAGCAAAACTCCTTGATCTTGAGACTTACATTTTAGTTGGCAAAAGCAGTTATTTAATCATTCAGAGTAATTTTTCAATCAACTACATGATTTTAAAAGAGAGAGACAGAGAGGCAGGGCGCGGTGGCTCACGCCTGTAATCCCAGCACTTTGAGAGGCCAAGGCGGGCAGATCACGAGGTCAGGAGGTCGAGACCATCCTGGCTAACACAGCGAAACCCCGTCTCTACTAAAAATACAAAAAATTAGCCGGGCGTGGTGGCGGGCACCTGTAGTCCCAGCTACTTGGGAGGCTGAGGCAGGAGAATGGCGTGAACCCAGGAGGCAGAGCTTGCAGTGAGCCGAGATCGCACCACTGCCCTCCAGGCTGGGAGACAGAGCCAGACTCTGTCTCAAAAAAAAAAAAATAAAAGAGTGACAGAGAGAGAGAGAGAGAAAGATGGAGAAAAGAGGATGGAGGGAGTCAGAGGGGGAAGGAAGGAGGGAAGGAAAGGAGGAAGGATGAAAGGAAGAAGGAAGGAAGTAAAAGAGGAAAGGAGGAAGGGGGAGAAAAGACAAAATGATAAATGTTATAGACAATAATAAAGGGAATGGGAGTCCAATTTTAAGTAAATTAGTCAGGAAAGGCTTTACTGACAAATTTAAACCAAGACCTGAATGAAGACAAAGGTTAGCTATGTAAACATCTGAGAAAAAAGAATTTCAGAAAGGGAAAGGGTTAGTACAAAGGCCCTAAGGTAGGATCATAGCTAAGGTGTTAGAGCAAAAGCAGAGAGAGGTCCTAGAATGAGCAAGGAAGAGAGTAACAGAGCATGAGGGCAGGGTGGCTATGAGGGTTTAGTTCATGGAGGGTACGGTTGGTTATTTTAAGATTTTTAGATTTTACTCTGAGTTAAATGGGCAGCTGATGGAAAGATTTGAATAGATTAGTTACATGAAAATGATTATTTCGTCTGCTGTGTTGAGAAGAGATTTTAAGAGAGCAAAGAAGGCGGGGAGACCAATTTGGAGTCTTACAATACTACTGGTGATAGAAGAGTGTGGTTTACATTCAGATGGTAGCAAGGGGAATGGTCCAAAGTGGTAAGATTCAGGATATATTTTCATTCTAAAGCTCACAGGATTGGCTGAACGTTTTGATGTGAGGTGTGAAAGAAGTAGAGGAATCAGGAATGGATCATGAGCCTGAGGAAACTTGTAAAGAGGAGGAAGAAAAAGATATAATGAGTTCAAGTGCAATGGACTTAGACTTAACAGTAAAATATCTTTGCAGTCATATTCCAAAATAGAAGGCATTAGGCAATTTCAAGACAGTAGAATGTTTTGAAACAGCAGCTTGAACTTGATCAAGTGCAGAATGTGATATGGAAACAGAAAAATACTTCTTCACTACTTTCTGAACTCTCTCAACCTCCTTACTAACTTTAGAGAGCGTGAGGACTTGATGAGGCCCCTGACTGAAACCTCAGAATTACTTCTTACACCACAATTCTGGGTTAACTGCATCCAATACATCTAATCCTTCAACAGCTCCTGCCATCCACTACTTCATGAAACTCATACAAAGCACTTGTTTTTATTGACACACTTAAAAGTAAATCATTGAATTTCTGGCTTTGCCTACTGCCCCAAATCAGAAACCAGTTTCACATGGATATTATTAATAGTATTATTATTATTTTAAAGATACCAATCCTTTTCCTGAACTTCTTTAAGAAGTCCAGGGAATAAAAATGTTTGAGAAAACACATTGGCTTGAACAAAATAATTAAAACAGCCAAAAGTGTTTGCTCAAATAAATGTTTACTATTATCTGTGTGCTATTTAATAGGAACTCATGGTTTTACTGTATTATACAAAAGTTTAGCCTCCCAGAGTGTTAGATATGAGGAGCTACAGTCATTATGCATAAACTTTATCAGCAATTTTGCTGTAGTTACTACTATCTATATAGCTAAGTCATCTTACTTCTATCATGAGATGCAAGTAAACCACAGTGTGCCCAATCATGTAAAAGGAACAAAGATGTTAAGAGGAAGGAACAAGACTTTCCCTTAGAAAGTCATGGACAGTTTCACTCATCACTCATCATGTGTGATACCTTTCTATTGTCTAATTCATAGGCTAGGGGGGAAAAGAACATTATATATTGTCACTGAAATTTAAAGTGAAGAGAGAAAGAAATGGGACCTACCAGTTTCTGTACTAAGTTCCAAGCCTATGAATCTCTTTTAATTATTGACCTCAGAAATAAAACAAACCTTCAAGAATATTTTTAGTCTTGTATCTTTTCATGGGTTAATCAGAAATTAATTCCTGGATTTTATAAAATAATGAATTTGAATACAAAAGAATCTTTGAAGATAAGCATTTTTAATTATTTTGTGATCTATATATCTAAAGGTCATTTAATCTCAAGTAAATTAAGCATTTATTATATGCCATTTACTATGTGAGGCACTTGGATAAATAGTGACTATGACAGGTGCAAGTCCTTCCTTAAGACAGTGTTAGAACTGGTAAGGGGAGCAATAAATTAGAACCATAACAAAGCATGTAACCATAGAATCTGGAAAATGCAGATAACATGAAAAATTCTGAAGTGGTCAAGGAGGGTTTACAAAGAAGAAACTGCTGAAACCTGAGGAATATTTAAGAATTACCAAGCTGAAGTTGTGAAACAAACAAAGCACAGTATTAAGTTAGAGTCTAGATAGGAGATTTGGCAAATCTAACAGGTTCTTCTGAATCTGGAATACATTCCACGTAAGTGCATTGTGAGAAAAACAGCTGGCAAAGATTAGGAAAGACTGGCTAAGGAAATAGGCAGACTCTAGTTCATAAAGGCATTTTTATTTATTTATTTATTTTATTTTTTATTATACTTTAAGTCCTAGGGTACAGGTGCACAATGTGCAGGTTTGTTACATATGTATCAATGTGCCATGTTGGTGTGCTGCACCCACTAACTCGTCATTTACATGAGGTATATCCCCTAATGCTATCCCTCCCCCCTCCCCCCACCACGACAGGCCCTAGTGTGTGATGTTCCCCACCCTGTGTCCAAGTGTTCTCATTGTTCAATTCCCACCTATGAGTGAGAACATGCGGTGTTTGGTTTTCTGTCCTTGGGATAGTTTGCTCAGAATGATGGTTTCCAGCTTCATCCATGTCCCTACAAAGGACATGAACTCATCCTTTTTATGGCTGCATAGTATTCCATGATGTATATGTGCCAACCTAAATGTCCATCAATGATAAACTGGATTAAGAAAATGTGGCACATATAAAGGCATTTTTAACCTAAACTAGGGAGTCTGGACTCTTACAGAGGCAAAGTAAAACCATTTAAAATTTTTAACAAGATTAATTGCATTTTCACTTTAAAAAGGTTTTATTCTTATTAGTTAGTTTGACTTTAAGTTGTGAGCTCATTAATACATAATGTGGACTGTGCATGTTTTGGCTTCTTTTTTATTTTTAAGACCTTATCTTGCCTTCATATTGCTTTTAATAAACCAGTACAGATACAACTCAATCTTATCTGTTCTCTTTCCCAACACATTCCTAGGCCTTTCCCTCTCTCCAGAGGAAATAGTTTTATTGATGCACATACATGTTTATAAATTTGTTTATATGTAAGTTCCACTAATAATATTTAGCATTACTTTGTAGTTGTAAAATCTTCAGAAAAATGCTATCATCCTCCGGTCATATTCTGAAATCACCTTGTTTTAGTTTTTTTTTTTTTCTTTCACTAAACTTTTTAATTTTCTTAATTTTTTCAGTGACCCACGGGTCATTCAATAACATATTGTTTAATTTTCATGTGTTTGTATAGTTTCCAAATTACCTTTTATTATTGATTTCCAGTTATATTCCATTGTTGTCAGAGAAGATACTTGATATAATTTCAAATTAAAAAAAAAATTTAAGACTTGTTTTGTGGCCTAATATATATCCTTGAGAATGGTCAGTGTGCTAAGAGAAGAAATGTGTATTCTGCAGCCATCAGATGAAATGTTCTGGAAATATCTATTAGGGCTATTTGGTCTATAGTACAGATTAAGTCTGATGTTTCTTTGTTGGTTTTCTGATTGGATGATATGTCCAATCCTGAAAGTGGTGTGTTGAAGTCTCCAGCTATTTTACACTGGGGTCTATCTCTCTGTCTCCTGAGTTGTAATAATATTTGCTTTATATATCTGGGTGCTCTAGCATTGGGTGCATATATATTTACAATTTTTTTGCAAACATTTATTTTTTTCTTAAAGTATAATATATTTACAATTGTTATACCCTCTTGCTGAATTGACCCCTTTATCATTATATAATGACCTTACTTGTCTCTTTTAATAGTTTTTGTCTAGATATCTATTTTTTTCTGATATGCATAGCTACTCCTCCTTGTTTTTAATTCTGTTTGCATGCAATATATTTTTCCATCCCTTTATTTTCACATGTGTATAAAAATACACATAGACTGTTTCTAGCAGGCAATAGATAGTTGGGTCTTGTTTTCATCCATTCAACAAACCTGTCTTTTGATTGAAGAGTTTAGCCCATTCACATTCAGTGTTATTGTTCATAATAAGGACTTACTACTACCATTTTCTAAACTGTTTTTTAGCTGTTTTGTGGTCTTCTCTTTCTTCCTTTGTTTCTGTGAAAGTAGATTTTTCTGGTATTATGTTTTACTTTCTTGCTCCTTATTTTTTGTGTATCTGTTGCAGGCGTTTTGATTTGTGGTTACCATGAGGCTACATGTGGTTATCATAAATAATATAACCCATTGTAAGAATCTGATAGGATTCTAAATTCCTTCTCTGTGTTATCTTGAATTTGGCTGAACCTCCTCAAAACAGCTGTTTTGAATTCTCTGTCTGAAAGCTCACATATCTGTCACTGTGGGATTAGTCACTGTTCCTTATTTAGTACATTTGGTGAGGTCATATTCTTATGTATAGTATTAATGCTTGTGGATGGTTTTTTGATGTCTGGGCATTGAAGAGTTAGGTTATTTATTGTAATCTTTGCATACTGGGCTTGTTTGCACTTGTCCATCTTGAGAAAGATTTCCAAGCATTCAAAGGGAATTGAATATTGTGATCTAAGTCTTTGGTCTCTGCAGCCATATCTGCATTAGGGAGCACCCCAAACCCAATAATGCTGTAAAGCTTGCAGACTTTTAGAAGTATTGCCTTGGTGGTGTTTAATAAGATCCGCTTACAACACATACATATAGGACTTCTTCAAAATACTGCAGCCTCTACCCCCACCAATGCATAATCACACACTCCAGATAAGCACACCGCAAATTTAAAAAAATGTATAGTGTGAAAAATTGAACAATGTTGGGAAATTCAGAATATTAAAGAATAATTTATATTCCACATCAATAAATAATAATCTAAATGTGTTTACAAACATTACAATTAAGATTAAAAATTGATGAAGAGGCTGGACACGGTGGCTCACACCTATAATCCCAGAACCTTGGGAGGCTGAGAAGGGCAGATCACCTGAGGTCAGGAGTTCGAGATCAGCCTGACCAGCATGGTGAAACCCTGTCTCTACTGAAAATACAAAAATTAGCCAGGCATGGTAGCACATGCCTGTAATCCCAGCTACTTGGGATGCTGAGGCAGGAGAATCACTGGTACCTGGGAGAGGGTGGTTGCTGTGAGCCGAGATTGTGCCATTGGACTCCAGCCTGGACAAGAGAGAAACTCCATCTCAAAAAAAAAAAAATGATGAAGGAAGATAAAGAATGAGATGAGAACAGAACTGAATATGAACAGAGAGTTATATAACAAAACCAAATAGAAATCCTTGGAATAAAAAGCATAGTTCTTGCAATAACTGTACTCAACGGATGTGATAAAGAGTAGTCTAAATAAAGGAAGGTATTTCATTAATTGAAAAATAAGCTTGAGGATATTATCCAGAAATAATTACAAAATAATAAAGTGATAGAAAATAAAAAAGAGAATTTTTAGGTTATAAAAGCAAACAAGGTAAAGAATGGGAGAAAGACAACATTCCAGGTGCTGATGGTCAAATGATGTTATAATTAAAGAAATATATGTGTTCAAATTTTGAAGGAGCATATGTGCCCCTGAATAAGAAAGTTTAAAAAAATCTATATGTAGACATTTTACAGTTATGCTGCAAAATAAAAAGTACCGACAAAATCTTAAAAGTACAAAAACATTGATTATTTAAATATTAATAAATAGATTTACAGCTGACTTCTCCTGAGCAACAACACACCACAGAAGACTATGGGAGAGTATCTCCAGTGGTCATGAATGGTAATTCTCAATATAAACAGACTTTTAAATATCAATTTAAGGGGTACAAATGCAGTTTTGTTACATGGATATATTGCATATGGGTGACATCTGGATATTTAGTGTAACCATCACCAGAATAATGTGCATTGTGCCCATTAAGTAATTTTTCATCTCTAACCACCCTCTCACCCTTCTGAGTCTCCAGTGAAAATCTATATTTCAAGAGTCAAAATAAAATAATGACATTACTAATTATGCACACATCAAATTACACAAAAGTTATTCACAGAAAGAACTGCTGACTCAAGTATGTAGAAAACACAAAGCCTGATAGAAAGTATAGAGATTATATCAGTACTCACAATAAAATATTATTTTGAACAGAAGATATTATGAAAAAGAGGGAGGCAGCCATGCTCACCACTATGCCAACAACGCTACACTTTAAAAATATATATATTCTACTACAAAGACACATGCACACATATGTTTACTGCAGCACTATTTATAATAGCAAAGACTTGGAACCAACCCAAATGTCCATCAATAATAGACTGGATAAAGAACATGTGGTGCATATACACCATGGAATACTATGCAGCCGTAAAAAAGAATGAGTTCATGTCTTTTGCAGGGACATGGAAAAAGCTGTAAGCCATCATTCTCAGCAAACTAAGATAGGAACAGAAAACCAAACACTGCATGTTCTCACTCATAAGTAGGAGTTGAACAATGACACTACATGGACACAGGGAGGGGAACATCACACACCTGGGCCTGTTGGGGGGTGGGGGTTAAGGGAGGGAGAGCATTAGGACAAATACCTAATGCATGTGGGGCTTAAAACCTAGATGACGAATTGATAGGTGCAACAAACCACCATGGCACATGTATACCTATGTAACAAACCTGCATGTGCTGCATATATATCCCAGAACTTAAAGTAAAATTAAAAATAAAAAGAAAGAAAGAAAAAGAGGAGAAGGAAGTGGAGCAAAATGGCCAAATAGAACAGTCCAGCAACTGTCCTCTCCAATAGGAGCACTAAATTGAAAAACTATCCACACAAGAAGCTACCTTCACAAAAATAAAAAAATAAGCTAAGTGACCCACATACCTGGATTTGACATCATATCAAGAAAAAAGGCATTAAAGGGGGCTGGAAAGACAGTCTTACATTCCCTGCATCACCCCTACCTATTTCCTGGCAGTGTTGCATGACATGGAGAGAATCTGTTTGCTCCGGGGAGAGAGAACAAAGTAATTTGGTGGCTTTGCACTGAAACGCAGTGCTGTCCAGTCCACCTGATTATCTTTCCTGGGAGACTACTGGGTTTCATGGTCCTAGATTTTTTTTCATGTCAATGTCTTGGATTATATGCATTTTATTCCTATTTTCATGAATAATCCAAATTTGACATTGCAAAATATTTATGTGACTATTTTTCTACCACAGATATCAACAAGCATCGGGCTTCTTTGTAGGATACAGGCTCATATTTTAAAATTTCTATTTCATAAATAGAACATTACTTTGGCTGTTATTTATATTACTGAACCTCAGTTGCAGCTCTCTGCATCATACAGACTTGAGTCTTCAACTTCTTTCTGCAAGCATTTTAAATACCTAATAAATGCCTATAACAACTTTCCCAATCATGTTATCCACTCAACTTCAAGCATTTTTCAATATTATTTTTGAGTTCACTTTTTATTACTGATATTTGATAATTTATCATTCTTTTGTTTGAAGTTAGGTATCCATTTTAAGTTATTTTACTACATTGCATTCAAATGTAGAATTCCTAAGTTTTAGATTCCGGTTTGAGGTAGACTGTCCCAGTCAGCACTGTCTTCAATATCAACATGTTCAAGTCTGGAGGCATGGAACTCTGGAGTGTTGTTCAAATCCTGTGTGTGTGTATGTGTGTGTGTGTCTGTGTCTGTGTGTGTGTGTGTGCACATATATGGTATTAGCAACAAATTAGTAAAGGAATCATTAGATGGCTGGATTTTTGAGAAAGAGGAAGAATGATTTTTCATGATTATGTTAATATTTCTATAAATGGTTTAACAACTATTATTAACTGAAATAGGAAACACATGAGAAAACTTATGGGGAGTTTAGATTACAAATCTCATTCGGATATATTGATCTTGATATCCTTTGGAACATTTATTTAGGAAGACAGATTGACATATGCTTTAATGCCTAGGAGGAGACTTGAACTGGATATTTTTTAAACTGTACCTTTTATTTTATAATTAAAACAAATTTAATATTTAAATGACCCAATGTCTATATCTATTTATCTATCTTTTGATATCTATACAGAGTTATATATTCAACATAATCAAAATAAAATTCCCATTAGGTTTTGCTTTCTGTGTAGAAATTAAAAAACTCAATTTATAATTTATAGTTAAATGCAAAGGACCCAAAAGAGTAAAATAGTAAAGATAAACTTGAAGATGCTGGAGGTCTCATACTCTTAGTTACCTAGTTAACAAAGCTGTAAGAATCAATACAGTATGTACTGACACAAGGACTGAGCAATAAAACAATGGAAAAAGTAGGATTTCAACATGTATTTATATGTATTATTTATAACAAAAGTAACAAAGTGGTGTAGTCTCTCTCTCTCTCTCTCTCTCTCAAACTCCTGACCAGCCCAGAAGCTCATTTGTCATGACCCATAAATCTATATGTAGTACAACATTGGAACACTTCTTATTCTGTACACACTGGATGGCAAAGTGTGCCACCTGAAGTTCTGGAAGTTCTGCTGAGTGAGATGATTATTCCTTACTAATGTCTTGTATGGCCACCCCTGAGTAAGGCTGTACTGCAATTACTATCCATTTTCAAACCAACCTTCTTTCTAGTTCCAGATATATGACCCTTTGTATCTCACGGTCATTGTTTTGCCTCCAATCAGGGCCAAGTAGCATTAAGAACTGTTTCTCAAAAGGTGTATAATTTTCTGCTGAACATAACCTTGCTCCAAAACTCCAGAATTCTGTGTTATAATTATCCCATGGGACTTACTACAAACTGCTCCCAGCATCTTTTTTCATCATTGGTATCTCCAACATTATAAAGCATGGTGGTTTGGCCTTAGTAACATGGCTTCACTTGCAATCCTGCAACTGCTTTAGAACTATTTGTTGCTGGTACGATTTTGTGTCGCCTTATATATAGGTCAGAGCAATATTCCTAGTTTCCTTAGAAGACTGACTTCAGAAGCTGAAGAAGTTTATGAGGCTTCGTGCTTTCCTTTTCATCACAGGAGGTGCAAGATATAATTATGTCTCTTTTATGTCAAACAAATTTCCTGCCATGCCCCAGACAATGGGAACCCTGAAACTTCTATAAATGTTTCAGGCCCTGAATACTTGCATAAGTCTTACAATTACATTAACTATACCGGTAATATGTTGCTTATTTTTCCGGTTCAGTCTAATATCATTGATGTGATGAATCAGTGTGATACTCTATGACATACTCAGACGATCAAGATCTATGTGTTTTATATTGTGACACAGACAAGAGAAATAACATAGCATTGAGGAGAATCTTTCTACATATATTATTATTCTGTGTGGTTAAAAAGTATTTGTGATATTCTTTTCTGACAGAGATAAAAAGAATCTATTCACTGAACCAGTGGCAGTATAACATATCACTGCGATCATATTAATCTGCTCTGTCAAAGGTATATCTGGCACAGTAGCTAAGATAGGGCCCAATATTTGGTTAAACCTGCAGAAGTTTAATTGCTTTCTTGGTTATATTTAATTTCTGCAGGATCCAGCATATTGAATTAAGTATAATTATATAGAATCTGTCACCATTGTATCTTTTAGATCCTTAAAGGTAGTACTAAATACCACCATCCCCTTCCCAGGGTAAAATAAGTTTGTTTGTTTTTGTGTCTGCTTCATTGATTTACTATCCTGGCTGGGATGGAGAGTAGTTTCAGAGGCTTCTATTTGGCTTTTTCACTGTCATATTATTTACCCTGGAGACAAAAGAATCCAACGTGGGGTTTCTTCATCTGCCAACTATGTCAATCCAAATTATAATTTAGAAGACTGGGGAAATAATCATTGTGTGGGTCTTTTGACTCAGTGTACATACCTTGGTCAGGACTACTCCATTTATTACCTTGCTTCCATATGTGCCCACTCAGTCTCTAGAAAGAAAAAGAGATTTTCAACACAACAAAAGATACCCTCTAGCTTTTACAGTTAGTTTCAATTGCCTGTTATTAATACGTAAATTTTCCTCTTCAGTCTCTTTGAATAGAACAAGGTTTTACAACAGTAGTGCAATTTACATTTTATACTAAGTAATTCTTTGTTATGGGTCCTGTCTTGTGAATTATAGAATCTCTATTCTCTACCCCATATAACCCAGTAGCACCCCTCCCTCATCATGACAGCCAAGATTGTCTTCACGCATTGCATAATATTTCCTGGGTTTGGGGTATGGTGAGGAGTAAATTTATCCCTATTTGTCCCTATTTGCCATTGCTGTCCTGCAGCAGCAATGGCAATTAGCCCTTGTATCTCTTTACCTTATTGTTACTCTTTTCTTCATGCATATTTAACACATGATATATCTTGCCAGCTAGTATGTTCTCTTCCATGGATGACATTCTTCAAATTAACTATGGTGAATGTTTCAATAACTGGTTCATGACCTGGTGCATGGGGTTGTTGTGTTCCACCTACCACTGGTAATGTCTTCATAGCCAATCAGATAGTAGTGTTCTAGTTCTAAAACCCCATTTTATTAAATACTTTTTTGGTTTCAAATATCACTGCATGGAATATCTGGAAGCAGACATGAAGACAAGGTGTTTATTAGGGAATCAGTGTCTTTTAGGGAAAGGAGAAGTTAAAGCATGATTGAGCAGAAGAACTGAACTGTAATGAAGGCATGACATAACCTCAGCAAATGCTGAGAAAGAGGTTTAATCTGGAGTGAGTATTGCTTATCAGAGTGTCCTTTACTGGGACAAAGTATACAGGCCTTTATGCCCTTGACCTTCTACAGTAGATACAAGCTGCCCTGGAGAAAGGTGCAAGGTCTATAAAAAGGGCATCTCTGTTCGAAGTAAGGACACTTATTAGGGATAATGAGGGGCAATACATGATGATAAAAGAGTCAATTCTCCAAAGAGACATAACAATGTTTAATCTGTATTCACCTAACAACACAGCATCAAAATACAAAACTAACAGAGCTCCAAGGAAAAATAAATGAATCCACAATTATAGCTGGACTTCAATTCCTTTCTATGAGAAATGGACAGGCCCAGAATGCAGAAAACAAGTAAAGACCTAACTTCTTGTTGTAGTTAAACTCAACATCACCATCATCCAACTGGATATTCATAGACTACTTTATCTAATGACAACAGAGTACACATTCTTCTCAAGCTCACATAGAATGCTTGTAAAGATAGATCACATTCTAGGCCATAAAACACACTTTAACAAATTTTAAAGAATACATATCATTAAAGGTCTAATTAAAATAGAAACCATTAATAGAAAGATAACTGAAAATCAATGAAATTCAAGAAATTGAAAACAGGAAATTACTAAGAAAAATAAAATCCAAAGCTGGTTTTTTTTGTTTTTGTTTTTTGCAAACAGCAATAAAATTGATAAGTCTCTAGTTAGGATAACTAAGAAATCAGAGAACACAAATTAATAATTCTAGAAATGAAAGAGAAGACATCACTACAGATCCCATGGACATTAAAATGATAATGAAATAATATAAGCAACTTAATGTGTATAAATTTGGTTATATATTTATAAAAGTAATTATAGATTTATAGATTAAGATTAAATGGACAAATCCTTGAAAAACATGGTCTGCCAAAAGTAGCACAAGAAATACATTATCTGAATATGCATATAGTTATTAAAGAAATTAAATGAATAACCTCCCAAAACAGAAAGCACCAAGCCCAGATAAACTCACTGATGAATTATATCAATCATTTAAGGAAAAAAATTATACCCATAATTTGGTATAGTGGTATACTCTCCATAATCTCTTTCAGAAGATAGAAGCAAAAGAAATACTTTCTAATTTATTCTTTGAGGCCAGCATCACCCTAATACCCTAGACAAAGATATTAAAAGAAAAAAAAAAAAACTATATCCTGGCACAATGGCTCATGCCTATAATCCCAGCACTTTGGGAAGCAAAGGTAGACAGAATACTTGAGCCCAGGAGTCCTAGACCAGCTGAGGCAACATGGCGAAACCCTGTCTCTACTAAAAAGACAACAAATTAGCCGAGCATGGTGACACTTGCCTGTAATCCCAGCTACTCGGGAGGTTGAGGTAGGAAAATCACCGGAGCCCAGGAAGTCAATACTGCAATGAGCTGTGATTGTGCCAGTGCACTTCAGCCTGGGTGACAGGAGTGAGAGATCCTGTCTCAAAAAAAAAAAAAAAAATCAAAAGGAAAGGAAACTACAGACCAATTTCTCTCATGATCATAGATGCAAAAATCTTTAACAAATTATCAGCAAGTCCAAAAATGTATAAAAAAAGTTATACATCATGATAAAATGCAATTTATCTTAGATATGCAAGGTTAAATTAACATTCAAAAATCATTTAATGTAACCCATAGCATAAACATGCTATTAAAAAAAACCATATATGGGAAGATGCAGAAAAAGCATTTGACAAAATTTAATACCCATTCATGATAAAAATTCTCAGTAAACCAAGAATGAGGGAAACTTCAACAAATTGATGAAGAATTTCTACAAAATAAACAACTATAGCTAACATTACACTCAATGATGAGAAACTATAAGCTTTCTCACTAAAGTCAGGAACGAGGAAGTATTGTCCCTTCTTACCTATCCTTTTCAACATCATACTGGAAGCCCTAGATAATGCAATAAGAAAAGGCAAGGAAGTTGAAAGCATATTGATTAAGAAGGAAAAAATAAAACTTTGTAGATGATATGATCATCTTTGTGGGAAATCCAAAAGAATTCATTAAAACATCTCCTGGAATTAGTAAGTGATTATACTAAGGTTGCAGAATACAAAGTTAACATATAAAAGTCAATCATTTTCTATATGTCAGAAATGAAAAAATAGAATCCCCAAATTCTACACTTCCCAAAATAAAATACTTAGTTATAAATCTAACAAGATCTGTATGAGAAAAACTGTAAAACTTTGTTGAAATAAATCAAAGAACTAAATAACTAGAGAGATAGTCCATGTTCATTGATGAGAATACTCAATATTGTCAAGATGTCAGTTCTTCCCGACTTGATCTATAGATTCAATGCAATCTCAATCAAATTCTCAGTGAGTTATTTTGTAAATATTGACAAACTATTTCTAGAGTTTATATGGAGAGGTAAAAAGAACCACAATGCCAACACAGTATTGAAAAAGAAGAATAAACTCAGAGGAATGAAACCACCCTAAATCAAGAGTTACTGTAGAGCTACAGCATTCAAGACAGTGTAATATTGGTAAAAGAATAGACAAACATAAGCAATGGAACAGAATAAAGAGGCTAGAAATTGATACACTTAAATATAGTCAACTGATCCTTGACAAAGGAGCAAATGCAATACAAAAAAGTATAGTGTTTTTAACAAATGGTGCTGGAACAAATAGACATTCATATGCCAAATAAAAATCTAGACAAAGATATTACACACTTCACAAAAATGAACTCAAAATTGATAACAGATATAAAAGTAAAATATAAAACTATAAAGTTCGTAGAGGATAACAGGAGAAAATCTAGATAACCTTGGATATGATTATGACTTTTTCCATACAGTGCAAAAGGCACAAAACATGAAAAAAATAATCAATAAGCTGTACTTCATTAAAATTAAATTTTTTGCTGTCTGAAAGATAGTCAAGAGAATTAAAAAACAGGCCACAGATGGAAAAAATATTACAAAGCTGTATCTGTAAAGGACTATCATCCAAAAAGCACTCTTGAAACTCAACAATAAGGAAAAAAACTGACTAGAAAATGGGCTAAATCTAAAACAATCAAATTCAAAGAAGTAGAGTATAGAATGGTGGCTATTAGAGACTGGGCAAAGAGGGTGGAAGAATGAGGAGATGATGTTGAAAGGGTGCAAAGGTTCAATTAGACAAGCAGAATAGGTATATTTTAAGATATATTGTAGAGTGTGGTGAATATAGTGTATAATAATGCGTTGTATATTTCAAAATCACTGAGAGTAAATTTCAAATCTTCTCACCACAAAAAAATTACTGTGTTTGAGATTATTGATATGTTAATTCACTTGTTTTAATTATTCCGCATTATATGCATAAATCATAACATCTCTTTATACCCTGTAAATATATACAACTATTATTTGTCAATTTACAATTACGAATTAAAACTATAAGTAAATATATATGGAGTAAAATTGCCAATATTACCTAAGAGCTTTCTATATTAAATAAAATATCATATGAATTAAAAATGGGCCAAAGACATCAACAGACACCTCACCAAAAAGATATACAGACAGCAAATAAGCATATCAAAAGATGTCCCACATCATATGTCATCAGAGAAATGAAAATTAAAACAACAATAAGGTATCACAGCACATCTATTAAAAGGATCAAAATTCAGAACATCTACTACACCAGATTTTGCCAAAGGTGTGGAGCAACAGGAACTCTTGTTCATTGTTGGTGGTAATGCAAAACGATACAGCTACTTTGAAAGACAGTTTGTCAGTTTCTTATAAAAGTAAACATGCTTTTACCATATGATGTAGCAAGCGTGCTCCTTGGTATTTAGCCAAATGAGTTGCAAACTTATGTCCACACAAAAAATCTGCACATTGATGTTTATAGCAGCTTTATTTATAATTGCCCAAACTTGGAGAGAACCAAGATGTTCTTCAGTAGGTTAATGGATAAATACACACTGGTACATCCAGGCAATTGAATATTATTCAGGGCTATAAAGAAATGAGCTATAAAGTCATGAAGAGACATGGAAATAACTTAAATGCATATTACTTAACTTAGTGCAAGAAGGCAGTGTGGATAGATTACATACTCTATGATTCCAACTATATGATAATGTGGAAAAGGCATTTGTTAAAACCCATAGACTATAAAACACTAAGCTAAATCCTAATGTGTACTATGGATTGGGGTAATAATGTATCTATGTAGGTTTGTCAGTTGCAACAAATGTACTACTCTGGTGCAGAATGTTCATAGGAGAGGAGGTCATAGATTGAGGGGCAGTGGGTGTGTGGGAACTTTCTGTATCTTCTGTACAATTTTCCTACATACATGTGAAGGCAGATAAGATGTGGGATATCTCTGTACCTTCTGAGAAATTTTGTTGTAAACTTGAAGTGGCTCTAAGAAACTAAAGTCATTAATTAAAAAGAAATGAAGAAAGTGGTCCTTTGCAACTCAGGTAGATCCTAAGGTGCTTAGAACTGGAAACCATCTGATACCACACTCCCTGCAGTGGACAACAAACTCACTGTAGAGGGGAGATGTAGGTGGCACATCTCCAAATCAACTACATATTTCTCACTCAATGGGAAGCTATAATAGAATAATGAACAAACAGTTGCTACATGATACCTCATAAGCATACCATTTAGTGAAAGAAGTCACTCATCACCCCCTCAAAAATGACTATACGTTGAATAATTCTAAATATATGCATTTCAAAAACAGGCATCAGCCGTGTTGGAAGTAAACGTAGCATTTACCTTCAAATGGTAAAAGCCTACAGTTTATGTGTGGATATCTTCTGGTGTGCTATAAATGTTTTATTTCTGTATCTCAGCACAGATTACACAACTGGATTCCCTTAAGGAACTCTACATTTTTCTCTGTGTATATAATACTTTAAAGATGTATTTTTAAAGGCATTAAAATATGGCTGTGAAATGGATCATAGAAATAGAATAGTAATTGTCAGTTATTCCATTTGAAAGGCATATTAAATATACTTCATTAAATATTGAATATGCTTTCTTGTTCTGAATTTTAGTGTTCTAAAATTTAGTAATGATAATCATGATGTATCATTTAAGGGGCATAAATTACAGAGACCACAAATAGTGACTTAAATAAGTTAAAAATGTATTTCCATCTTGAACAAGAAATTACAGGTAAGAAGATCAGGGATATAAAACATCATACTGCATAATTTAAATATATAATATATACTTTTTTTTTTTGAGACGGAGTCTTGCCCTGTCGCCCAGGCTGGAGTGCAGTGGCGTGATCTCGGATCACTGCAAGCTCAGTCTCCCGGCTTCACGCCATTCTCCTGCCTCAGCCTCCCAGCTAGCTGGGACTACAGGCGCCCGCCACCACGCCTGGCTAATTTTTTGTATTTTTTTTTTAGTAGAGATGGGGTTTCACCACGTTAGCCAAGATGGCCTCAATCTCCTGACCTCGTGATCCACCCGCCTCGGCCTCCCAAAGTGCTGGGATTACAGGCGTGAGCCGCTGAGCCCAGCCTAAATATATACATTTTTATTATAAAAAAAATTCAGGCTGGCATGTTAGCTTTGCTGCCCAAAGTCCTCAAGGATACACCTCATTCCAGGTGATTACTTCCAATTCCTGATGTATGCGTCTTGTTCTCATTGCATATGACAATGGCTAAAAAACTCTAATAACAATAATACCTTGTTTCAGGCAGGAGAACTGAGGAAAGAATAAAAAGAAAGGAAAAAGTGCATGAAACAAATGTAATTTAAGGAAAGTTCCACAAGGCTATATTTATTCATGCCATTAGTCTGAAATTTATCACATGTTAATCACTTGAAACAAAGAAGGTTAGGAAATAAAAGATTTACTTTCTACCGTGATGTACTCTTCTAAAAGCCAAGAAAGAGTTCTTTACTCTGGAAGAAAGAGGGATGGCTATTGGGTTTACCCATCAATCTCTTTCACACAGCGTACATTTTAACAAGTTTTTTATACCAGCTTTAAAAATAACAACGGTGAGTTTTAAAATGTCACATTCACCATAAAGAACTTTAAGGAAGAGTTAGTATGAATGATTCTTACATCATGTAGGAAAAAATTTACCACTGTGAAAGTGAGGTAAGATAACATATAACTAAGACAAAGGAATATGTCATGAATAAATTGTTCCTAATTTTTCTAAAAATATTCTGTCACCAGCTGATTGCAAACACTTTTGAAGAGTGCCAAAGTTTCAGGAAACACAAAGTAAAGTTAGAAGAAAGTAAATGTACTAACAGATATTACATTTCATTATCTTAATCATATTGGATGGTGCCCAAGAAAGTATGTTTTCTTTATAATTTGTTAAAGTGAAAGTCGTGTTCACTGAAAATTGCTCATGATTTAGCTCATCCTGAGATAAATATTCTTAAAAGCAGGAAAATAGTTTACACTTCCCAGAGGTAAGTTATAGCCATATGCATTGGACACATGTAAGAAATGTAAATATTATGTAATAAAATGTATTTCAAAAATGTAGGAAACTATTTCTATTTCTATTAAATTATGTTTAAATATTCTCGCCAATCCTATGTCCTCCTCTAACCACAATTGTTTCTTCACATCTTCAGAGCTAAACTCTTGAAAAGATGACTTTCATTACCATTTTCATATCCTCACCTATTATTTCTTATTTCCAGCTTTCCAGTCTCATCTTTTTTACCAATGCACTAAATTGTCTCTCACAAATTTACCTTTAGTTACCGAATCCAATACTTCTTCAGCCTTTGCAATACATGATAACTATGTAGTTATTTGATACTATTGACCACTCCTTCTATTCATTTGTTTTTGAAATCCTGACCTCTGAAAACCTACTCATATAATCTCCATTTCATTTGATAGATACTCAGACTGAAATTCTTAGGATCATCGCAGATTGTTCTTTCTCTCATACCCTTCTTGTAAGCCATCAAGAAATTCTATTGTTTCTACCTTAACATTTCACTGTCACCACTGTAACTACCTGGTTACAGAGTAACTTGCCATAATACCTTTCACCTGATTTACTGAAGAAGTTCCAATTCAGTTTCTTTTCTTTGTTCCTTTAATTCTGATTCTTAACACTTTAAGTGATTCTTTAAAAACATAAGTCAGATCATGCCACTTCTCTTCTCAAAATCTGGAAATGGCTTCCAAATTCACTCTGAGTATAAACCAAAGTCTGTACAATGATCTATAAGGCCCTGCAACATCTGCCCCTGTTCCTACGACCTCTAACTTCACCTGAAAACACCTTTAGCTCCGTTTCAGTAAGCCAGCAAGCATGCCTGCCATTTTTAAAACATTGTTGTAGATGAATAGATTAGAAAATCTGTTTTGATTGCCTAGGGAAAGGAAAACTTCGTGACCAGCCAAACCACAGGAAATACAGGTGGCTTCAGGAGCAACCAGAACAAATCTTTAATGGTGTCAGTAGTCTTTCTTTCAACATTCGTTCTTTTTTAATGAAAGAATTTTAAATTCTGTTGCAAAAAGACTACCGATACCATAAGAATGTTATCTGGATAAATGTGTAATGTGCTCAGAAACTCTATCAATGAGCTGTGCTCAGGATGAGCATGATTTTCTGGCCCTATGAGAACTACATTGGAAATGAGAGAGGAGTAGCTCTCCAAGTTGAGAGGGTTTTCATGTCCCCAAATTGGAAAAACTACAAGTTAAAGAAAACACATTACTATAATGAGAAAAACATGAGATATATTATATTTATAATATGACACCATGGATGTCCTGAGGTCTCGTATAACCATGGTCTAAAACAAATCACATACTATATTGTGCTATTTTCAAGTTTTTAAAGCTTAATATCAGATAGTACTGGTTTATTTGTCATATTGATAATACCAATGGTTGCAAAATCTTGACTTTATTAGCATCTTTATATTGGAACCACCTGAAAACACTAAAGTCTAAATAAGTGTCTATGCAAAGGAAAACATTACCCAAATGAGCATATAATGGGCTACCACTACAGTGTCTTGGAAAGCCTGAATCCATGGAGCAAGATCAGTTAACAAAAAAATGTCTGTCCAAATATTTAAGTATGTCAGCATAGCACAAAGGAGGAAGGAAATTGATGATTCTTCAGTTGTCAGAATTTATAGTTAGCTGATTGGAATGATTCAGGAGCTCTTGCTTTGCCAGCAGTGTGAGTATATTTGTACTATGCCAAAATAAGATACAACACTAAGAATAATATATGGGCTCATGAAGCTCTGCTATTTGCCAAAAATATATCATTCTAAATTTAGAATTTGAATATTTATTGCAACTATGTAGTGTCTATTATGTAGTAGTGTGTTTAAATATGCAACAGTGTGTTTAAATATAAGATTGGTTGAATTTTATTCTCTTTGTGGTTCCAAGATCAAAGGCTTATCATCGAGGGACTACATATGGTTAGAATCTGAAGTAGCCAGATACCACCAAGAGATTTAATACAAATATTGTAAATGGAATTGTGGTTTCACAGCATACACCAAGCACATGTGGTTTAATATTGTTTGAAAAGAACATATAGATTTCAGCTTGCTATAACGTTCATAAAGAAGTTCATTATGGCTTCACGAGTCTCCCTTGTATCGAACACAGAAAATAAACACAGGAAAAGTAGAGTTATGAGTTGATTAGAAATATTCAGTAGCTAAGAGCTATGCTATTTTCTGATGTAACAAAAAGGTGTTCTGTATATTTTCAGTAATATTTGTGTGTGTGAACATGTGTGTGTGTGGATGTGTGTTGTACATGTGTAACTGTGCTTTCATACCTGCTTCAGTGTGTATTTAAAACCTCAGAGGTGCTAATGATTTTCACTGAGTTAGCCATAAATATCAATGTGTCAACTGCTCATGACTCACTGAACACATTTTCAAGATGGTTGAAATGAGATATTCACTCTGGAATAGAATAAGTTTTCGTGTGAAACTTAAAAGCTTAATAACAATAATACACCTTGTATTTATTATTTCACTGGGCAGTGCATATGTCTAATTCAAGTAACAGTGACAAACATTAAGAATGTTATTATTATATTTTTCATTCTGTAGAATCTTGTTGCATATCTAGTCCCTCTACTGAACTGTAAGCTTCACAGGATGAAGAATCAATATTGGTTTTGTTCCCTATTATACCACAGTCTCTGACTCCATGAAATATCTGGTGATTGAATGGTCTTCCATAATACAGTTAATTAATTTATAATTCAAAAATTTAAGTAGCTTGCCGATGAAACGACAGTTAATAAATTATGAATTTGGGCTTCAAATTCAAATAAATCTTAACCTAGAATTAATGCCCCTCCTTACCCTACACAATCTTTGAAAACATTTGTTGTGGTGAAATACATAAAAATTTTACCATTTGAAACTCTACAATTCAGTGGCATTTAATACATTTACAGTGTTGTGAAAGTGTCAACATTATCTGGATCCACAGCATTTTCATCACATGAAAAGGAAACTCCAATCTCATTAATTCCCAATTCCTTCTTCCTCCAAGCCTCTGACGACCACTAATTTGCATACTATTTCCATGAATTTACCTATTCTGGCTCCTTCATTCATCATGACATTTATAATGCTCATTCATTTTGCAACATTTATTTATATTTCATTTAAGTGCTGAATAATATTCCATTGCAAGAATACAAACGTTATTTACACACTCATTAGTTGATGGACATTTCATTTTTTCCATATTTAAATTATTGTGAATACTGTTGTGACAGACATTCCTGTACAAGGTCTAGTTTGAACCCTTGCTTTCAATTCTGTTGGGCATACACCCAGAAGGAAAATTCCTGAGTCATATGGTAATTCAATGTTTAATATATTGAGAAATCACCAAATCATTTTCAACAGTGGTGGCACAATACTTTGTTCCCATCAGTAATGTACAAGACTTGCAATTTCTTCACATTCTTGCCAACATTTATTCTCCTTTTTTAAGTTATAGCCAGCCTAGGGGTTACAAAGTGGTATTCCATTGTGGATTTGGTTTGCTTTTCCCTAATGGCGAATAACTTTGAGCATCATTTTACACATTTGTTGGATATTTGTATATCTTCTTTAGAGAAATGTCTATTCAAATTCTTTGCCCATTTTTGAATTAAGTATTCTTTTTTATTCTAGATGTAAGAGTTATTTGTATAATCTAGAAATGAGTCTCATCAGATTTATGATTTTCAAATATATTCTCTCATTCCATGTGTTGTCTTTTTACTATATTTATAGTGTCCTTTGTGGCATGTAAGTTTTAATTTTGATGAAGTTAAATTTCTCTATTTTTTCTTCATTTAGTTATGGTTTTGTGCCATATCTAAGAATTGATTGGCAAACCATGAAGAAACTTGATTCATATCTATTTCTTCTATCAAACCATATGATCCACAAGATGTGGAGATTTACGTTTATATTTTCTTCAAGATTTAAAAATCTATTATGTTTATATAGTTTATTATGTTTATATTCATTTAGTTTTGTATATGGTATGTGATGAGGGTCCCTCTTTATTCCTTTGCATGTGGCTATCCAGTCATCCCCGTATCATTTGTTTATGAGACTATTTTTCACAGTTGAATGGTCTTGGTACCCTGGTCAAAAATCAATTTAACATAGATATATGAATTTATTTATAGATTTTTATTTGATTTGACTAAGCTATATCTCTATTTTTATGCTGGTATTACACTTTCTATTACCAAAGACTTGTATTAAGTTTTGTAATCAGGAAGTATGAGTTCTCCCACTATGTTCTTCTTTTTCAAGATTATTTTGGCTGTGAAGGCCTCCTTGAAATTTTACAAGAATGTTAGGATCACTATCCACCTTTCTAATAAAACATAGTGTATTAATAATAAATGCATCAACTCTGTAAATCTCTTTGGAGAACATTTAAAATATTAAGCTTTCCAATCCATGGATATGGGATATCTTTCCATTTATTTAGGTCTTTAATTTCTTTTAGCAATGTTTTCTAGTTTTCAGTGAATAAGTGTTGTCCCTCCTGGGACAAACTTCCTTCTACGTATTTTGTTATTTTTGATGCTGTGTAAAAATAATTCTTAGGTTGGTGCAAATAATTGCTGTTTTTGCCATTAAAAGTAATGGCAATCCAATCACATCTCACCAGGTCCCTCCCTGGACACATTAAAAGTAATGGCAAAACTAGCAATTACTTTTGCACCAACCTAATATTTTATTAATTTCCTTTCAAGTGTTCATTGCCAGTATATATAAATACAATTAGTTTTGCTTGCTAATCTTGTATCCTGCAACTTTGCTGAATTTATTGGGCTCTACTGGCTTTTTGTTTCTGTGGATTCTTCATGACTATGAAATCATGTCAACTGCAAATAGTTTTGCTTATTCCTTTTTGATTTGGTTGCTATTAACTTACTTTTTCTGAAAAATTACATGGAGTATATTTTCTAATATACTATTTAAAAGATATGACAGAAGTAGGCACCCTTATCTTGTCCCTGAACCTAGAGGGATGTTTTTATTTTTCCATCATTTTTCTTGAGATCCTCTTCATCAACTTTTAATTCTATCTCTCTAACTAGAAAAAGAGACCATATCTTTGGGCTCTTTAGTTCTTCATACCTACTTATATACTGATCCAATTATGTTGGACAGTTAAAATCTGTTAGTAGCAATGGATTTACAATGATTTATTGAGTAAACTATTGAGGCCCAAATAATTTTTTGAAAATGGAAAAATTGAATTGTCCATATTTTATGCCTGAAGGATCTTATTGTTATGATATTTTATAAAACATGATAAGAGTAATAATGGAGAGGTGTTTGGGGTCCTATGCAAGATCTCTAATAAAAGAAGTCCTAACAAAATAGGACAGTTTATTGAAGATCTTTTCCTAGGTATTCAAAAAGTACAAGTCAGACTAAGTAACTACCATTCTTCTTATCCACATTATGTAATTCATATAGCTATATTCATATAGTTCTGTGGACACTGGCAATCTCTATAGCTTCCTCTGTTCCCATCACAGAGCCCTGTACTCAACAAGTATCAATAAATAATTGCCAATAAGTTAAAGGAATGAAAAGAAATCACGGGAGCTCAAACTTGCAGCTTGAAACTGAATCACTGCTTTCCTTAGCCAGTGCAACTAATTTAGTTATTGGTCTGGTAAATAGTCCTGAATATGTGTATTAGTTCATTTTCACACTGCTATAAAGACATAGTGAGACTGGGTAATTTATATAGACAGGAGGTTTAATTGACTCACAGCTCCACATAGCTGGGAGACCTCAGGAAACTCACAATCATGAGAGAATGAAGAGGAAAGAGCCCCTTATAAAACCATAAGATAGGCCGGGTGCGGTGGCTGACGCCAGTAATCCCAGCACTTTGGGAGGCCAAGGCCGGCGGATTACGAGGTCAGGAGGTCGAGACCATCCTGGCTAACACGGCGAAACCCCGTCTCTACTAAAAATATAAAAAAATTAGCCGGGCGTGGTGGCGGGCGCCTGTAGTCCCAGCACTTTGGGAGGCTGAGGTGGGCGGATCACGAGGTCAGGAGATCCAGACCATCCTGGCTAACACGGTGAAACCGCCCTCTCTACTAAAAATACAAAAAATTAGCCAGGCGTGGTGGCCGGCGCCTGTAGTCCCAGCTACTCAGGAGGCTGAGGCAGGAGAATGGTGAGAACCCGGGAGGCAGAGGTTGCAGTGAGCAGAGATCACGCCACTGCACTCCAGCCTGGGGGACGGAGAGAGACTCCGTCTCAAAAAAAAAAAAGCAAAAAAAAAGTCAGATCTCGTGAGAACGCACTCACTATGATGAGAACAGCATCAGGTAAATTGGTCCCATGATCCAATCACTTCTCACCATGTCCCTCCCTGGACAGGTGAGGATTACGATTCAGATAACAATTCAAGATAAGATTTGAGTGAGCAAATAGCCAAACCATATCAATATGTGCTATGTGACATGCCCAGTGTCAGACCCGAAGTTTCAGTAGTAAGCATGAACAATCAAGATTCCTCTCTCATGGAGCTTAAAAGTTAGTGGAGATGTGATGGTGCCGGCATAAAAATTATCACACATATGAGAAAAAGTATACTTACAAGTGAGATAAATTGGAGAAAAAGAACGTAATTTTAAGAAAGAACATGAAAAGGAAACACAAACAAATCTGGTGGTTTAGGAAAGTTTATGTAAGGAAGCGAGGCTCAAACTAAACTAGGTAGAGAGAGAAGATTGGGAAAATAATTTTCTGGACAAAGTCTACAAGTCATTCAAAATCTCTGGACTGTGATCTGAGGAATCATAAGGTCAGTCTGTCTCAACTTCAGAGGAAAAGTTGGAGGTTGATATGAAATGAGAATAGAGCAATACACCGTGACCAGAAAATGCATGGAGTATATGCTTGAGGCACAGACACATTTAAGATTTTATTCTTTATGCAAGAATCAATGGCAATCTCTCCAAGGTTGAAAATGTGTAATATAGAGGTCAAAATTAATCCTGAGATTTTTAGAGATCCCTTTAGTGACAAAATGAATGACAGAATATAAGGAGATTAGAATGAATGCAGTGATATCAACGAGATATCATATTACACAATTTTAAATAATAAATTGCATTAGTTCGTACTTGCATCATAATGATAATAATAGGGAGATGTCATATTTTAAAGATATTTAAGAGAAATAATGTGCAACATTTGATTATGACTTGTAAGTAGAGAGTGAAAGGAGAGTCAGGGAAGTATCAGGTAAAAATGTGGAATAAGGAGGCATATTAAGGCTCAGATCAGAGACCGGAACTAGATTTTAATCCGGTTTTTTAATCTCAGCTTTTTAAAGCTGAGAATCATTGAAATGTAGATCATGACTGGACAAAGGGGGTTCGATAAGTGTCACTAGGGAGAGAGTATGATCTAAGAGTTTTGAAAAACTTTTGTTTTTAATATTTCATTACCAGTTAGAGAAAAATGAAGTAGCACGTGTGACTGTCAAGGAATGACCACACAAGTAGGAACAAAACTACCACAAAAGTGCAGTATAATGGAGGCCCATGACAGACTGAAGTACTAAATACTATTCAGAATTGTTAGACTGTTAGACTGAAGACTGTCCTTTGGATTTAAGAAAGCTATTTTAGGAGTAGCAGAAGAACCAGTCTTCAATAGATTAGAAAGCAATGCAAGTGAAATAAGAAAAAAAAATATGAAGAGGATTTTTTTTTTAAGTTTGGCTGTTAAGAGAAAAATCAGCTAGTATATGTGAGCAAGAAAAGGATATGGAATCAATAAGGATTTTGAGAGCTTGGAGAAATTTGAGCATATTTAACATATTTGTGAAAAAGATTCACCCAAGAGTGCATAGTGTAAAAATCTCCCCAAGAATCTGAAGGAGATATGTCTATAGCACAGTAGATAAATTATATTCCTTCAGGAGAAAAAAACTTAGTGAATAGATAAAAGTGAGACAAGTGATTATAGGTAAGGTTTTAGTAATTTTACAGTTTTATAGTGGTAAATAGGGAATAATAGCTTTGCTTTTCTTCTCTGGGACATAGAATAAAATATTTTTTGCTGGGTGCTGAAATAGTTAAATAATTGAGAAGAAGAGATTCCCAAGAAGGTCCAAATTTCTGGGAAATCTCTGAAAGTGGATGAAGCAAGGTTGGGTCCATATAATCTGACACAATGGAATCACACTGGTAGGGGAATTTCCCATTTATAAACCACTTTCACAGATGTCATGTAAATGATCACAACAAATTCATTCATTTAGGGCTATCTGGCATAATGTTTTCTCCATAGCTGCAAAACTTTAGATAAGTTCTTATTTTTATGGATAACAAACCTCCGAAATACTTACAGTATTGAAAATCAGTGTTTTCCCCTGCACAGCCTTTCTTTTCTTCCTTTATAAAGAATGTGCTCTCCCAGTTTCTTTGCCTCTTTCTTACCATTTCTGAAAGGATCCTGCCATTTCAACCTTAAGGAATTTACTTTTATGAAATAAGAAACTGGGGTCCTTTTCCTTGTCTTCCTTGTGTGTTTAGTTGACCAGTAAAACTCTTCAATACAAATATTATTCCTCTTTCTCAGGGTTTTTTGTTTTTATTTTTGGTTTTGTTTAACAGAAGCCTTTCAAGCTTTTTAATCTTGAAAAGATCTCAGGTAAACCAGAAATTGGTGTAATACCTGGGATAAGTGGCCCCCAAAGGGAGACTTAGCCAGTCTTAAAGCAAATTAAATCTATCTCTTTATCTATATCTACATCTACTTTTTTTCATATGGGCCTAAATAGTACAAATAAATTGGGTTTACGTTTTGCCTACTAACTATAGAATTAAACATCTTCTTTAGAAATAAATCAGTGTTAGAGTTATGCTGTGTTATTGTCAAAATCTAAGCAGGAAGAATTTTTAAAGTTTTTAAAGGCCCTAAACATTAAGATATTAGAAACTGTATACAGTTCTTCTTAATTACCAAATAACTAAAATGGTTATTTTCTCTAATAAATAAATTCCTTTGTAAGTAATAGGCCAATATTATAGTACTTTGCTAATACATCAAAAATATATGAAGTTGATAATATAAAAACTACCTTGAAGCCCAATTTTAAACAAATAATATGTACATAAGGAGGTGATACAAAAAGAAAGCAGAAACAAATGTTATGAATTACCCATTAAAATGTTACCTTTTTAAAGTACACTTTTCATATACTAACTCCAAGTTTAATATAATATTCCATTTTTGTGAGGAGAATAAAGGAATCTCTTCCATAAGTGTGTAAAATATATGCACTAAATTACATCTTGGACAGGATTTCCTTAATATTAGAGTAGCATCATGATAATAAATTATCTAGTATTTATGTATAATGAAGCTTATTTCCTAAAATTATCAAAGAAATTATATTGATTGTAGATTAAAAAATGACAAGAAAATAATTCTTATACATGACATTAATACTTTGGTCAGTAAGTTAATATTTTGCATCCATGATGATGAGAAAATTCTAGAACGAGATTCCAGTCTCATCTACTCCATTCTGCAGCACACAACTAGGTATAACAGTACAGTGCCAGATTTTCCTTTCTCCTCCAGAAATGAATCTACTGCATCATCAATCAGTTCATTCAACACACATTGGAACGATTTATACTACATACTGCAATGAATGTTGTTATGTAAAGTGAATTTAGATATAGTCCATGACCCCTGAATCTTGCAATCTAATCAATTACATCCATATTGTGAATCCATTGTCCAGTGTGTCATACTGGACAATCGAGAGGAGAATTACCTCAAAACTCAACTCAAATTTCCTGCCAATCACCTAGTTGCCTTAAAGTTACTTGGTACTTACCTTCTTTATCAAAATAATCATGTCAAGCTCAACTATTTCCCATTATAAATAAGAGAAGTGAGTATTAAAGAGGTTAGGAAAATTAGCAAAGGATAAAATACCAGTAAGAAAAGATCCAGGATTAGAAAACAGGTCTTTATGGTAAAAATAACATCATCAAATGCCACAAAATATTAGCTGCTTGTAAACACTAGGAACACATGTTACAGAATCTTCTGTCAGTATCTCCCCCTTCTGTTTCTCCCAAAAACAAGCCTACTCCTTATCAGGGCTCCTAGCCTAAAACTACTACTAATTCCAAATCCCAGCCAGAGCTTCCATTATCACACATATGCTTAATCCAGGCAGGGAGCAGAGTCAGCTGCACATGATTTTTCAAAAAATAAACTCAATTTAGTATTGCATTTCAGAAACCTAAAGATGCAAGGGCCAACAACGGTTTAGAGCTGTACCCTTTACCACAGCAAAGAATCTGTGATCACAAAAGACTAGCAAATCTTATTAAAAATTTGTAAATATCAATAGACTGTCCCCCAAAATACACATAACCCTAAAATGCTCTATCTCCACTTGTAGCCAAAGAGATTTCGAACCACAGAGATGGGATTGAATTTTCCTTGAACAGTCTGTTTACACAGGAAAAATTTATTCAAGACATGGAACTGCTCTTGGCACCTGACTGAGACGCAGAAATATTTCCTCCTTGCTCTAATCATGTACGGCATTTCACACATGGATGCTCATCCAATCACACAGCATGCCAGATCTCTCAGAATCCTTTGGAATTCTAAAAACCCTATGTGTGTATATATAAGTCCAGCGAGTTGGGATAGGAAAGGTCCCTTAATGCAGAGTAGTAAATGTACATAGGACTGAGTAAAATGTTTTATCAGCTGGGATTTCCCTACACAATCTTTTCTACCATTTATATAGCAATACAGATGCAGAAAACTCAAAAATATTAATATCTGGGCAAAGCATCTTCAATGTAGTTCTAAAATTAATATTGAATATGGCACAAGAAAAATAGAGAATGGGGAATGTTACACTCAGGCATCATTTATTTTCCAAAACCATGTTTTCAGTACGATAAATCCTTACACAATTTCAAAAATAACTCTGTAAGCTTTTTAATACACATAAGATGAAAGTTGTAACTGAGATAAAACATAATATTTAGTAAATACTTTATAATATTGTATTGACAGTGCATTTATTTAAACATTATTTGTCTGTACCCAAACGTCTTAGGGATTAGATGTCCTCTCAGCTCCTATGAGAGGTAGATTGATAAAAAGCATTTATTAATTCAAGACTTATTACATATGAAATGTATTAAATATAGCCCTCACCTCGGAAGGAGCAGGATAAATGTAATCCTCTCTGCATCTGTGGGTGCATTACTCTGCAGTTATTCTGTAAATCATCTGTAATAGTGAATACCTCATTCATAGGGTTTTGCATTATGCATAGTTTGCCCCCTGAAGGCATTCCACACAAACAGAAGCCATTTCCCATGAAAATATTTTATCCTTTAAAGTACAATAGCACTTAATAATATGGGGAATTTTAACTATATAAGCTATAAAAATCTTCACAATCTGCCAGCAGTTACGTCCTCATTGATGTATTCGTTTCCTTACTTTCTAGGGTCACCTGGGTTAACACAACCACTTAGATAAAAATATTACACAGTAGCTGATGGATGGCACTTTCCATTAAAGATGTTACCGAAAGTAAAAAGTATTTAAGGTATACCCCATTCACCATAGCAGCTCATATAAAATGTTAGTACAAGCTGACTAAGAACTGCTCACCTCTAAGAACTCACATAATCAAAAGCATTCTTTTGAGATACATTTCTTTTGGACATAAACCTTTGTTCCTTAAAATCATTGGTATTCTTCACAATATCAAATATGCTAAAACTGATCAAATATAAATGAAGTTAGAATAATAAATAGCATTCTTACTGACTGAGATGAAAGAATATGTATGGCTGACTATCAGAAATACATATAATCAGTGATTATAATGGTAGATTTATGGGTCTTCCTTTTGTCAAAGCCGTTCTGCATGACAACTTGGTTTTCTCTTGAATTTTAAAATTTGGTTTTATGACTGAAGACAAGGATACATAGTATTGGTATTACAATCCCTCTGGTATAGATTTTGCTTTCATAATTTTGCTCGTTCTTCATGAAATTTACCTGATTCCCTTTATTGACAGGTTCTCAGCATGTTTTCCATCTGGATTTTTAATCTGGGTAATGATCTAGTTCTCTTTCTCCAGACTCTGCCCCACATTTCTTCTTTGTCACGTCTAGTTTATATAGACCAGGTATTCTCAACAAAGGACAATTTTCCTTTCCAAGGGATATTTGGCAGTGTCTGGATATAATTTTCATTGCTACAACTGGCAGGGTGTTATTGACGTCTAGTGGATGGAGGACAGGGATGCTGTTAAGTATCCTACAATAAACAGGACAGCCTCTCACAATAAAAATTATTCCAGCAAAAATATGTCAATAGTGCCAAGGTTGAGAAACCCAGATTTATACTTAAATTTTCCCATTTCCCTTCTAAAATGGCTGCTAATTAGCAGCATGTTTGTACTATGAAGATCAGAGGAGAAGGGAGGAATAATGCACATTATTTTCAGATTATTAAAACCCAGCATAATGTGGAAAGTCATACTTTATAAGAAGGTATATCTTTTGTTAATGCAATTTTTATTGACATTAAGATACATAAGGAAAAATACACAAACCATAAATACACAGCTCAAAAAAAATTCCATAATAAACACATTTAGATAGCCAGTACCCAAGTCAAGGAACAGAATGCTACCAGGACCAGTGTAGTGTCCTTCTAATTTTGAATATTCAGCCCTATACTTCATTCTGAGTTATTGACTTATATATCCAACTACCTATAGCCTTTTTACTAATTTTAATGGGTACTCGGAGAGGAAATATATGTTTCTTTAGCACCATCGTAAGTCAGAATTTTTTTTCAGTAAAGTTGAGGATTGATTAGATAGAAATAGGGTGACAACAGGAGAACATTAGGTTAAAAAACTATTACACCACCATTTTTTAAAAAAATATAACCTTACTGAAATGTATTTAATGTATTTATCATTTTTGTATTGCCATAAATTGTACCATCATATAAAACTCTCATATATAAAGGTATATTGTATTGATTTAATTCTTAAAGATAAAAGCATTGTTGAATTTATCATTGTAATAGATATCAACAGATTTCCCTCCAAAAACAGCTATATTAATTCACATTTTCTACTGCAATATACAATCATACTTTTCCCTATATTCTCACCAGCTACATGATATTCCAAAATACTATATAACATGCATACCATGCCCAATTATATATACTGGATTTCAGTGATATGAGGTTAAGAAATATCCAGACCATATATAATATATAATATGTTGTTTTAAAAAATACAGGGCACATATTTGTATAGCTAAAGATATGATTACATAAGTATAGAGAAGGTTTGGGAGAATACATACCGACTTACTAAAATCAATTCATGAAGTAATAAGGAAAAAAGGAAATTAGGCAGTGCGGGAGTAAGTGTTCTTAGCACTTTCAGAAATAACTGAAAGTCATTTAAATAAAAAAAATTCAGGTTGGGCATACTGGCTCACCCCTGTAATCCCAGCACTTTGGGAGGCTGAGATGGGTGGATCACATGAGGTCAGGAGTTCAGGATCAGCCTGGCTAACATGGAAACTCTGTTCCTACAAAGGCACAAAAATTAACCGGGCATGGTGGCGGGTGCTTGTAATCCCAGCTACTTGGGAGGCTGAGGCAGGGGAATTGCTTGAACCCAGGAGACAGAGGTTGCAGTGAGCCGAGATCCTGCACTGCACTCCAGCCTGGGCAACAAGAGTGAAACTCCATCTCAAAAAACACATAAGTAAATAAAATTAAAAACAAAATTCAGCAAAAGTTGATCTGTAGCAAGAAAGGGATATCCCAACAGAAACTGAATGAAGTCTACAGATGAAGACCTGGAATTACTTTGGAACTCTCTCCTTAGACCCACTGGGTAAAGGTTGTTACAAGTTTCTTAGACAAGAGGAGTTGGAGGCTGATACAAGAAACCACACTCTGCCCTATACATTTAACTTTACATTAGTATGTATGTTACGCTGTTGTATACTCTCATTAAAAATATGCTCCATAGAAAGTATTCAGTTGCAATTTTGTAACTTTAGCTCACTGAGATCACAGAAATTATGTCTCAGTTCTTTTAATATATTATTCTAATAGGATTCATGTAGAAATACAAATATAGGGAGAGATCGTGTAGGTCTGCATTCTCTACAGCATATTTGTACCCAACACTAACTGGAAGTTGGAAAAAGTTATTTGATCAGATCTGTTTGGGAGCATTGGGTTAAGCAAAATTAAACAGATTGCTTCACCAGAGACTGCCAGTAGGCAATATGTAATAAAAGTCCCTAAGGGAATATAAATGGAAACTTCCTGGTCTTATTTTGAAGAAATAGATAACAGGATATGCCTCTTTTGCTGACATAACAAGAATTTAAAGGTGAAGAATCAAGCCATGAGGGCCTTGAGATGTGGCCTGCTGAAAAGCAGTAGCATTCCCTTAAAGAGTGGTATGAATAGTTTCCGGATACTTACAGGAGCAGAGGATATAACAGGCAGTTTGTTTGCTCTCCTGGCTTCTCTCACCTGACAAATACTTTAATTCATGTTAGCTTCCAATACTACTGACCTAGATGTGCCAACTGAAGAAATCAGGAAATCAACAGAGATCTATTACTTCTCTGCAACCTTTTCCTTCTATTTACCTTTTCCTTGTTTATTAGTTGCTTTTGGAGTAAACCAAAATAAAAACAAGAGGTTTGGGGCTTGCTAAAAAGTTCTCAGAGATTTCAATCACGCATCTCTGAGATTTTTGTGGATCACTTAGTTCAAACATAGAGATAATGCATGCAGCATTTTACACAATTGTTAGCCATTGGATTTGTTTATTGGCCATCTATCTCAAGTAATCAGTAGAGCACGCTGTGTGAAATAATGCCAAAATGTCAAAGAATGTCTAAAAGAGGCCAGGCTCGGTGGCTTACGCCAGTAATCCCAGCACTTTCGGAGGCTGAGGTGGGCGGATCATGAGGTCAGGAGATCGAGACCATCCTGGCTAACATGGTGAAACCGCCCTCTCTACTAAAAATACAAAAAATTAGCCGGGCATGGTGGCGGATGCCTGTAGTTCCAGCTACTCGGGAGGCTGAGGCAGGAGAATGGCGTGAACCTGGAAGGCAGAGCTTGCAGTGAGCCAAGATCGCGCCACTGCACTCCAGCCTGGGCGACAGAGTGAGACTCTGTCTCAAAAAAAAAAAAAAAAAAGAAAAGAAAGAAAAAAGAAAAAAAAAGAATTTCCAAAAGAGTATTGCAATGGCATGGGAGACTAATATTGAAGCAGTGTTGAAGTGGTAGGAAAATAAAATATGTGGAAACTAACCTTCATAGAACATACTATTAATAGAAAGGGAGACATAGGAATAGAGTTTATATGCTTGATTTGGAAAGAGCTAGGTCAGTAAAATAGTTCCTCATGTTTTAACAAATATAATTTACATATTACTGTAGAATATTTCTGGGTTTTTTCTTATTTTGAATAATTTCACCCACATATTATTATTCTGCTTTTGAATTTAGCCCTGACATATTCAAATGAAACATATTTTTTACTTGCATCATAGTTAAACACCAATTAAAACATCACACAGTAATACCACATTTCCTTATTATTAGCATCGATTTTATGTTACTTGAAATTAGTTTATTAACCCAAATGTCAAACTTCCCATTCAAATTTGAACATTAATTTCAGTCCTTTAGTCCATATACTGTAGTCATGCTTTTGTTTTTTTACAAAAAATAAAATCGTTTTAATTTATTTAAACCTTAGTAACATCTATTTATAAGTGGGGCATGGAGGTTTTCTGAGATTTGGTGTTACTGACAGGTTAAAGTAAAACAAGAAAATGTTTTCTAAAAGTTACTGAATATACAAATGTATGCATGGTTATTAAAACCTATGGATGACAAGTTTAATATTTTTATGGCTGTATATTTTTGTCCATGAATTATTACATATACAAAGATGGTGATTAAATCTCAATATTTGTTAATCACTCGAAATATGAGTAGAGTAAGACTGAGAAATCAGCACCACCTCTAGGTTTTATACATAGGAGTGGAAGCACATTCAAATTTGAATGGAACTCAAGGGCCTTAGCTAATTAACACAAATCAGTCCTTGAAAACCAATATAATGAGTCCCTCCTATGATGTCTTAACTTAAAATAGAAACTTAATTTTAAGAAGAAAATTATTTTGTCTGTTAAAGTGTCTAATCAGGTCAGAATCTCTGGGATCAAGCATTCTTTAAGCATTCTTCTTGAAGCAGAAGGCACACATTACAGATCACTGTCTGATTGCCTTGATGTATTTGCCTATCAAAGAAGATTGTTTTGGCTTCAAGAAGACTCAAACTATTATGGAAAGATATGTATATTTATACAGCTGCTACATATCAAGATCAAACTCAAATCCCTATCAACATGAATGTTTTTCAAGATTTGTATAACTTCATGTTATCAATTTCTTTAAGTTAATTCATTTTATTTTAGAAGTATTTATTGAAAACTGACTGTTTGCCTGGTCTTTTGCTGGGCGTTCGGTGGTAAGTCCTGACTTCTCTAAGCTCACCCCATGGAGATAGCTGATGAGACAAATGTAAAAGTTAAAAAATTATAAAACGTTTAAAATAAATATATAATGGCACATTGTAATAAGTGACAGTAAATACATGTATAGGAAATATTAGATGAATAATGAAATAATCAAATGGGAGTCTCTGCTACTCTAAATAATTTTGGCTACCTTCCTGAGTGGTAATATTTAAACTAAAATATAAAATATGAAGAAAGAATGAGTATTTTAAGGGATATACATGTTCTTACTCATAAGTGAGAGCTAAATAAGAACAAATAAACACAAGAGGGAAACAACAGATGCTGGAGCCTACTCGAGGGAGAAGGATGGAGTAGATAGAGAATAAGAGTACCTGACAACTATCAACTACCATGCTTAGTATCTGTGTGACTAAATAACCTGTACACCAAACCACTATGACATGAGATTACCTATATAACGAACCTGTACATGTGCCCCAGAACCTTAAATAAAAATAACAGCCGTGCACGGTGGCTCACGCCTGCAATCCCAGCACTTTGGGAGGCGAGGCGGGCTGATCACGAGGTCAGGAGATCGAGGCCATCCTGGCTAATACGGTGAAACCCCGTCTCTACTAAAAATTAAAAAAAAAAAAAAATAGCCGGGCTTGGTAGCGGGCGCCTGTAGTCCCAGCTACTAGGGATGCTGAGGCAGGAGAATGGCGTGAACCCGGGAGGCGGAGGTTGCAGTGAGCCGAGATCGCGCCGCTGCACTCCAGCCTGGGCGACAGAGCGAGACTCCGTCCCAAAAAAAAAAAAAAAAAAAAAAAAATTACAAAAAAAGTATTGATTCTGTAGTTAGGATCTATTCCATGATTTAAGGTAGCTTTATTTTGAAAAAAATTAACCAGATCAGTAAAGCTTATATTTTGAAAAGAGCATAGCGGGGTACCTGATCTTTCAAATATTAAAAAATATAGTCATTGAACAACATAAACAAATGTTTTGATCAATGATATATTATTGCAAGGACAGAATTCTAGTGTTTGAAATAATTTAACATTATTTGCAGGAACTACTTATCAATAGGGAATGAATGTGTGATAAGATAAATTGCACTAAAAAATTAACTCATTATTAATAATTTATATCTCAACTTCACAGCATACACTTAAATAAATAATAAGTGAAGTTTCTTAAATAGATAAGTTTAGAGCTTAAAGTCTTAAAATTTTTTTAAAACGTTATATATATATTAACCTATCAGTTGACAAGAAATATTTGTCACAAATACAATGTAAGACATTGTAAAATTTTTTTGCTATAGTTGAAAACATAAAAATTCCAAACCATAACCTGAAGAATAGCTATTTATATTCATGAATGAGAAATGATAATGTCTTTAATATTCAAAGAGTTTATGCAAGAAGCAGCATAGATTAAAATTTCAGAGCTCTGATTTAAGAAGAGACAAGTTTGAATCGCAGCTTCACTGCATATTAGCCATTTAACCATACGCAAGTTACTTGAACTCTTTAAATATTAATGGCTTATATATAATGTAGAAATAATTATAGTATCAGCTTGTTAGGTTTGTTAGAAAGATCAAATAAGGTAATGTAGTGCTTGGCATATTTTAAGTATTCAGCTGTTATTGATAGTATCACTGTTGCTCTTGTTATAATTATAAATCAGTATAAATGTTCATCATATTAGTAAAAGCATGAATATAATATGCCATGTTCCTTGTCAAAGTAGTTTAGGTATAGAAATAAAAAAATTAAGAGAGAAAAATATATATAAGGTAGCATGTTAATTATTGTGGCTTGATTGTAGTGATTATTTCATAATTGATATATAAAAATAGATTATAACATCAAGTTATATATCTTAAATATATATAATTCATATTTGTCAATTATACTTAAATAAAGATGAAAAACAGTCCAAAGATAAGAAGTAAATATATACCCTGTTGTTGGTAAGAAATAAATTGCTTCAAGTTTCTTGTACGTAGTTCGGTTAATAACCTGAAAATATTAATGTCCTTTCTCCCAATGATATGACTTCTAATGCACTTTTAAAAAATCTAATCTGATTCCTTCTTATAGAGCCTCTTATTTGGTTTGCCTGTCTTTTTTCCATCAATACATATCATTTGCTTGTTTTAAAATATTTGTTGTGTTTGTCTTTATTTCTGGTGACTTTTTCAAGTCTGCTTTTACTATGCTAATTTAATTTCTATATTTTAAATGTTTCCATTATGACTTTAATAATTTAATTCAGTCCATAATTTTCCTCTTTAATATTTTCCTCAACACTTTATCTTATCTTTCATTTACACTGTGTATTTTATCTGATTCACTTACTTTATCAACAGTTTATTTTATTTTTCCCTCCCTCTTTCCTTTTCTTTCTCTTTCCTTCCCTTCCTCCCCTTTCTCCTTCCTTCCTTCCTTCCTGTTTCCATTTCTTCCTCTTTCCTTCCCTTGCTCTCCTTTCCCCTTCCTTCCTTCCTTTGTTTCTTCTTTCCTTCCTTCCTCCTTCCCTTTCTTCCTTTCAATATAATGCAGATATATAGTTGGTTTTCTATTCCTGAGTTAGTTTGTTAAGGATAATAGCCTCCAGCTTCACCCATGTTCCTGCAAAAGGACATGATCTTGTTCCTTTCTCTATCTCCTTTAGTTCAGCTCTGATTCTGGTTATTTCTTGTCTTCTGGTAGCTTTGGGGTTGGTTAACTCTTGCTTGTCTATTTCTTCTAGTTGTGATGCTAGGTTGTTAATTTGAAATCTTTCTACCTTTTTCATGTGGGCATTTAGTGTTATAAATTTTCCTCTTAACATTGTCTGAGCTGTGTCCCAGAGATTCTGGTATAGTGTATCTTTGGTGTTATTAGTTTCAGCGAACTTTTTGATTTCTGCTTTAATTTTATTTATTTATCCTTTTTATGGCTGCATAGTATTCCATGGTGTGTAGTTACTACATTTCTTTTTCCAGTCTACTTTTGATGGGCATTTACATTAATTCCATGTGTCTTTGCTATTGTGAACAGTGCTGCAATGAACATATGCATGCATGTGTCTTTATGGCAGAACAATTTATATTCCTTTGGATATATACCCAGTAATAGGATTGCTGGGTGGCATGTAGTTCTGCTTTTCGCTCTGAGAAATCGCCTTCCAGAACACTGCTTTCCGTAATGACTGAACTAATGCACACTCCCACTAGCAGTGTATAAGCATTCCCTTTTCACTGCAATCTAGCCAGTATCTGTTACTTTTTAACTTTTTAATGGTAGCCATTCTGACCGGTGTGAGATGATAATCTCATTATGCTCTTGACTTGCATTTCTCTAATAATTAGTGATGTTGAGCATTTTGTCATATGCTTGTTAGCCGCATCTGTATCTTCTTTTGGAAAATTCTGTTCATGTCCTTTGCCCACTTTTTAATGGGGTTGTTTGGTTTTTGCTTGTTAATTTGTTTAAGTGTCTTATAGATTCTCAATACCAGATCTTTGTTAAATGCATAGTTTGCAAATATTTTATCCCATTCTGTAAGTTGTCCTTTTACTCAGTTGGTAGTTCCTTTTGTTTTGCAGAAGCTCTTTAGTTTAATTAGGTGCCATTTGCCAATTTTTGCTTTTCTTGCAATCACTTTTGTAGACTTTGTCATGAAATCTTTGCCAACTCCTAAGTCCAAAATGGTATTTCCTAGCTTATCTTCCAGGAATTTTATACTTTTGCATTTTACACTTTAGTCTTTAACCCATCTTGAGTTAATTTTTGTATTTGGTGTAAGGAATCCGGTTTCAATTTATCCTTTCCTATTGCTTGTTTTTGTCAGCTTTGTTGAATATCAGATGGCTGTAAGTGTGTTGCATTATTTCTGGGCTGTCTATTCTCTTCCGTTGGGATATGCATCTATTTTTGTACCAATACCATGTTGTTTTTGTTACTGTAGTCCTGTAGTATAGTTTGAATTCAGGTAATGTGATGCCTCCAGCTTTGTTCTTTTTACTTAGTATTGCCTTGGCTATTCAGACTCTTTTTTTTGTTCCATATGAATTTTAAAATAGTTTTTCTGGTTCTCTGAAAAATGTCATTGATAGTTTAATAGGAATGGCAATAAAAATACAAATTGCTTTGGGCATTGTGGCCAATTTAACTATATTGTATTTCCTATCCATGAGCATTAAATATTTTTCCATTTGGTTATGTCATTTCTGAAATCTTTGAGCAGCATTTTGTAATTCTCATTTTAGAGGTCTTTCACCTCCCTGGTTAGCTGTATTCCTACATATTTCATTCTTTTTATGGCCATTGTGAATGAGATTGTGTTACTGATTTGGCTCTCAGCATGAATGTTGTTGGTGTATAGAAATACTACTAATTTTTGTACATTGATTTTATATCCTGAAACTTTGCTGATGTTCTTTATTAACTGAAAGGGCTTTTGGTCAGAGGCTATGGGGTTTTCTAGATATAGAATTAAGTCATCTGCAAACTGGGATAGTTTGACTGTCTCTCTTCCTATTTGTATGCCATTTATTTATTTCTCTTGGCCAACTGCTCTGGCCGGGACTACCAATACTATGTTGAATAGGAGTGGTAAGAGAGGGAGGGCATACTTGATTTTTGTTGGTTTTCAAGGGAAATGTTGCCAGCTTTTGTCCATTCAGTATGATGTTGGCTGTGGGTTTGTCATAAAAGGATCTTATTATTTTGAAGTATGTTTCTTCATTAACTAATTTTTTGAATGTTCTTAATATGAAAGGATGTTATATTTTATTGAAATCCTTTTCTGCATCTATTGAGATACTCGTGTGGTTTTTGTCTTTAGTTATGTTTAGGTGATGAATCACATTTATTTGATTTGTATATGTTGAACCAACCTTGAGGCTCAGGGATAAAGCCTACTTGATGAGGTAGTTTCACTTTTTGAAGTACTGCTGGATTTGGTTTGCTGGTATATTTTTGAGTATTTTTGCGTCAATGATCATCAAGGATATTCATCTGGAGTTTTATTTTTGCGTGTGTGTCTCTGCCAGGTTTTGTTATTAGGATGATTCTGGACTCATACAATGAGTTGAGAAGGAGTCCCTCCTCCTCAATTTTTGGGAAAGTTTCAGTAGGAATGACACCAGCTCTTCTTTGTACACCTGGTAGAATTCAGCTGTGAAACCACCTGGTCCTCGGGTTTTTGTCTTTTGTAAGCACTAATTCAATGTCAGAACTCATTATCGGTCTATTCAGGGATTCGATTTCTTCCTGGTTCAGTCTTGGGAGGGTGTATATGTCCAGAAATTTATCATCCATCTCCTCTAGATTTTCTGGCTTTTGTCCATATAGGGGTTTACAGCAGTCTCTAATGGTTATTTGTATTTCTCTGGGGTTAGTGGTAACATCTGTATTGTCATTTCTTATTGTGTTTATTTTAATATTCTCTCTTCTTTATTAGTCTAGCCAGCAGTCCATCTATCTTATTAATTTTTCCAATAACCAACTCCTGTATTTGTTAATCTTTTGAATGGTTTTTTCTGTCTCTATCTCCTTTAGTTCAGCTCCAATTTTGGTTATTTCTTGTCTTCTGGTAGCTTTGGGGTTGGTTACCTCTTCCTTGTCTATTTCTTCTAGTTGTGATGCTAGGTTGTTAATTTGAAATCTTTCTAGCTTTTTCATGTGGGCATTTAGTGTTATAAATTTTCCACTTAACATTGTCTGAGCTGTGTCCCAGAGATTCTGGTATAGTGTATCTTTGGTGTTATTAGTTTCAGAGAACTTTTTGATTTCTGCTTTAATTTTACTATTTACCCAAAAGTCATTTGGGAGCAGGTTGGTTAATTTCTATGTAATTCTAAGATTTTGAGTGATATTCTTAGTCTCAATTTTTAATTCGATTGTGCTGTGGTCTGAGTGTGTGATTGGTATGAGTTTTGTTCTTTGCTTTGCTAAGGATTGTTTTATACCCAATTGTGTGGTCAATTTTAGAGTATGTACCATGTGGTGATGAGAATATACTTTCTTCTGGTTTTGGGTGAAGAGTTCTGTAGATGTCTATTAGGTTTATACAGTCAATTGTTGACTTCAGTTCCTAAATATCTTTGTTGATTTTCCACTTCAAGGATCTGTCTAATATTGTCAATGGGGTGTTGAAGTCTTTCACTATTATTGTGTGGGAGTCTAAGTCTCTTCATAGGTCTCTAAGAACTTGCTTTATAAAATTGGGTCCTCCTGTGTTGGGTGTGTATATATTTAGGATAGTTAGGTGTTCCAGTTGAATTGATTCCTTTATCCTAATTTAATGTCCCTCTTTGTCTGTTTTGGTTTTTGTTGGTTTAAAGTGCTTTTTTTGGTGAAATTAGGATTGCAACCCCTCTCATTTCTGATTCCCATTTGCTAGGCAGATTTTTCTCCATCCCGTTATTTTGAGCCTATAAGTATCATTGCCTGTGAGATGGCTCTCTTGAAGACAGCATACCATTGGGTTTTGATTCTTTATCCAGCTTTCCACTCTGTGCCTTTTAATTAGAGGCATTAAGCCCATTTACATTCAAGGTTAGTATTGATATGTGTGCATTTGATCCTGTCATTGTGTTGTTGGTTATTACACAGACATGTTCTCATGACTACTTTAGAGTGTCACTGGTCTTTGTGCTTGAGTTTGCTTTTCTATTGGCTGGTAACATTCCTTCCTTTGCACATTTACCACTCCTTTCAGGGACTCTTTTAATGTAGGCCTGGTGGTAATGAATTCCTTCAGCATTGTTTGTCTAAAAAGAATCTCATCTCTCTTTTACTTATAAAGCTTAGTTTGACTGGATATAAAATCATTGGCTACAGTATTTTTTGATTTGAGAATGTTGAATATAGGTCCATAATCTCTTCTGGCTTATAGAGTTTCTGCTGAAAGGTCCACTGTTACCACTCTTAACCACATTGAGTTCCCTTTGTAGGTAACCTGTCCTTTTCTTTAACATGTTTAAACTTCTTTTTGACCATGGGAAATCTGATGATTATGTATCTTGAGGATAATTTTCTTGTGTAGTATCTTGCAGGAGTTCTCTGTAATTCCTGAATTTGAATGTTGGACTCTCCAGCAAAGAAATCTTCATCCGTGAGGAAATTTTAATGGATGGTATTCTGAAATATATTTTCCAAGTTACTTGCTTTCTCCCCCATCTCTTTCAGGGATCTCAGTGATTCATAGATTTGGCCTCTTTACATAATCCCATATTTCTTGGAAGTTTTAAAAATTTATTTTTATTATCTTTTCTTTATCCTCATCTGACTATATTATTTCAGAGAGTCACTCTTCAAGCTTTCAGATGCTTTTCTCTGTTTGGTCTATTCTGATGTTAATACTCGCAATTGCATTATGACATTTTTGTAGTGAGTTTTTCAAGCTCTATCATGCCAGTTAGTTTCTTTTCATGGCTATTTTATCTGTAAGTTCTTGTATAATTTTATTGTGATTCTTAGATTCCTTATATTGGGTTTCAATGTTCTCCTGAATCTTAATTATCTTCATTTCTATCTGCATTCAGAATTCTATTTCTGCCATTTCAACCACCTCAGCCCAGTTAAGAACCATTGCTGGAGAACTAGTGCAGTTGTTTAGAGGACAGGATACCTTCTGGCCATTTGCGTTGCTAGAATTATTGCACTGGCTCCTTCTTATCTCTGTGTGTGGGCATTCCTTTCGCTGTGGTGTAGATTGAGTATAATCAGTAGAATTCTTTACTGGATGTTTCCAGAGGGCTGAGGCTTTGTGTAGGATATTTATTTGTAGCTCACTTTTTGTCTTTGGTTTCACAGGAGGTTATGTTAAGAAAATATTTTTGCGTTGAATTTTTGGGGTGTAATCAAGTCAGTGGAACTTAAGCATTATAGTCAGTAGGTAGGCTCTTGCTCAGTCACATGGCTTGTCTATATTTCCTCACAGTTGAAGCTGTGCTCCCTTTCAATGTTCTGATAGTGTGGGTTCATAACCCTCTAGATGCTGGCTACAGATCATGGCTTGGCACTCCCATGCTGCACACTGCAGCTCTGGGGTGATCTCAGGGTTTTTGTTACCTCCTGAAGTTGGAGGTAGCAGAGGAAGGGAAATTAACAGTGGTTATGGCTGAGGTTCTTTCCACTTTTCTTCTTGGGCTTCACCCCAGAAGATGTGGAGGTGTCATCAAAGAGTGTGATTGTTCCGAAATGGAGCAGATGTGCTGGGGGTCCAAGCTGGGGGGCAGGGGAGGGATGGGGCCTGATGACAAGCAGAAAATGCCAGTGAGATGTGTGGGAGACAGGCTGTCCTCCTCTCCTTAGGGTGACTGCAACTTGCAGGAGGTGAGGATAAGGAACTTAGAGTCTTCATTTCTTCCCTCGTCTGCAGACAGCAGGGTCGGTGTCACTGCACAGCAGTGTCAGAGGGGCTTTCAGTTGCCACTGGGAGTTCCACTTCTGAGAAACATGGAGCCCCTGCCACTGGGAGTGTTCAGCCTGGGGGTGGGGTGGCTGTACTGCTGGCCTGGGCCAGAGACTCCACTTGTTGGGGAATAGGGGACAAGGACCCACAGGGAGGAAAGACTGGCTCCTCTCTGAATGGTGACTGTGATGTTCTGTAAGTTCAGGTGTAGCCCTCAGGCTCTTTGTTTCTTCCCCAGTCTGAAGGCAGCAGGGACAGAACTGCTGCTGTGGCAGTGGCAGAGGGGCTGTCAGTTGCCTCTGCGAGCCTCTCCCCAGGAAAACCCAGAATCACTACCAGCCAGCCTTATACATGGATAACCTTATACTTTTTTTTTTTTTTTTTTTTTTTGCGTCAGAGCCTCACTTTTGTCACCCAGGCTGGAATGCTGTAGCGTGATCCCAGCTCACTGCAACCTCCACCTCTTGGATTCAAGCAGTTCTCCTTCCTCAGCCTCCCAAGTAGCTGGGATTACAGGCAGCTGCTACCACGTCCTGCTAATTTTTGTGTTTTTAGTAGAGACAGGATTTCACCATGTTGGCCATGCTGGTCTCAAATTTCTTACTTCAGGTGATCCACCCACCTCAGGCTTCCAAAGTGCTGGGATTATGGGCATGAGCCACCACACCTTATACTTTAATAGATAAAAGATAAAGGCCTTTATCTTTTCCTTAAAGAGCATATCTGACATTGCATCCAACCCTCTTTACTCTGAAGATTTCCCTGAGTTCTATATTGTGTGAAGGGGTCCAAGAGGTCCCACACGTCCTAATGGAAGATTTAAAAAATAGCTGATAGTGCCCCTGGATGAGTATAATGAGGGTGGTGGAGGTGGGCCGGGATATTATTTAACTAAAAATCTAGACCTTCTAGAACTGGAGATAGGTTGGCTGTTAAGTCACACTTCATGGGCCTGTGTCACTTCTGTGTGTCATGGCAGAAGCCTAGTCAGGTGAGAGAGATGCAAGCAGAAATGGCCAATCTTCCAGGGACAAGCACCGCACATTGCTTTGCTGAGAAGTATAATAATGAGTCACAACTGTAGTGGATGCAGTGGGAACAGAGGCAAATCTAGGCAGAGGGTCCCCACTACACTAGCTGTAAAGAGAACAAACAAGAGCATGTGGAACCAGATGGCATTACCCACTTACCCGGATGATATACAAGCTTTCACTGAACACAGTTTTCACCAAGGGGGGAAAAAAAGAAGGGAAGAATTAGGGAAAGAAAATGTAAAATATTATTTATTCCAAAGAGACTGAGTTAACATGAAAGTAACCAAATTACTTTTAATAAGCAATTTAATTTTGCTGTGGGGCAGAAATTGGGGTTCAAGAGCTAAGTGAATAATTCTAATAGAGAAATACATAGTTACATTGTTGCATATTTGAGTGTTAAGACGATGAATTACAAACCTGCTCTAAACCTAAGAAGAGTGAGGCAGGAAAATAGGGTCTGGAGGCAGGGAATATAAGGCCAATTCACACTTTAGCTATGACAGGAAATATCCTCTCCATAGGGCATATGCTGAGTAAATTATTTTGTAACTTTACTTCATCCTCTCCATCTACATAGGGCGTACACCAAGTAACCAATGGAAACCCCTAGAGGGTATTTAAACTCCCAAAAATTTTCTAATGGGGCCCTTGAGCCCCTATGCTCAGGCCTGCTCCCACACTGTGGGGTGTACTTTAATTTTCAATAAATTATTTCATTCCTTCCTTGCTTTGTTATTGCATTTTGTCCAGTTCTTTGTTCAAGATGCCAAGAACCTGGAGACCCTCCACTGGTAACATACTTTGGTGAGCCAGCCAGGAGAAATTCCAGGAGAAGGTCAGCCCAAAGTTTGGGAATTAGTTTTCTTCTTTCTCCTTTTCCTTTCTGCCCCATACAGGGGAATTGCTCTCTCTCTCTCCTCTCTCTCTCTGTGTCTCTTTCCAACTCAGGACCCTTGGTAGACAGTGCCTAAACACAGAAGCAACTGCAGGTTTCTGGCCATAGCCAGTGAAAATAAGAGGTTTCCATGTGGAGGCACCTAGTCACCACCACCCAGTTTACTTAAAGGACCAGAGGGGTTTTTTTTGTTTTTTCTCTCTTTCTTTTTCAGTCTTTCAGCAGCTGTTTCCTAGTAGTTCATTGGAAATTGAAGGCAATTGGCTGGGGTCACTCCCAGTATTTCCTGAAGGCCTAGGAATGAATGGGAATAATTTGCCTGCCCAAAAGAAGGACAGGTTCTTTTTTTATATATTTTCCGGGTGTCGTCCCTGATCCCTAAAAGTGGCGCAGCTCAGAGCAAGTTCACACATGTTTTAGGCTACTTAAACCTTCTTTCCTTATGCTAAATTCTTCCCTTCGTCTATTCAACTGGATAAGGGCAAAACAAATCTACCCAGCCTCCGGTTTCTATCATTAAAGTTTGTGGAATGGGATGCATGGGAAAGCATGGCCTCATCAAATTGTAAAGATGCTAAAAGTCAGGGATTACACCCAGGTACCAAAGAAAAGTTCACAGTAGGCTCTAGAGGAAAGCATACAAAGTGGCACTGGTGCCCACCTAACGTCAGAGACATCTAACACTCTAACATGGTTCCCCACAGGAAGATGCTCTGGGAGATCCTGCCGACCTCAACCCTCACAAAGGGGATGCTCTTGGGAGAGGTTCTGAGGTCTAGGAATAAGCCTTCCTTAGAATTTTCTCTCACAGTTGCAATGCTACATGGCCCCAAAATTGTTTAGAATCTGAACTGAAGTTTACTGTTTAATGGGAAAGTGGGATGGCACTGCATGTGTTCCGGCTTTTGTGTTGCTATTCTAAGCAGAGGGTCTGCTTAACATGTGATGCCCTCCTTTGATATTGTTTGGCCCCAGTGCTCTTTGGAGCCTGGGGAGGTTTGGCTTTTAAAAATCAAACTGCGATGGAGACTGCTTTACTGGAAATTTTGGTTCATAGCCTTCATTGGATTATCTATTGGGGCAAAGTAAAACCAGCAAGCTTGTATTGCTATCTCATGGCTAAGGTTCCAAGACATTGGATCTTCATTTATGTGTGTGTATACATGTCTAGATGTGTTCATTTGTACGTACACTTATTGTTATATGGTGTATCTACCAAATTTGCTTGTAAGTAAAAGAGTGCTCATAAATAAATAAGTCTGAGCAATTTTCAAGTTTATGTGACTTAAGTATAACTTTACTAAACAAGCTAGCTTTAAAATTATTAGTGGAGTAAAAATAGAAATGCCTTCAGAATTGTCAGCATACACTTTATCTGAATTTCATGTTTGTATTTGCTAGATATTTTTAAATATTAGTGTTAATTCAAGCTGGAGACAGTTAGGGCGAGCCTCCCTCCCATTCTATTCAAAGTCTTACTGAGAAAAATGCATGTTTAATTGCCTCCTTTGGAAAGGCTAATCAGAAACTTGAAAGAAGGCAACTGTTCATCTGACGCTTACCTGTGACCTGGAAGCCACAACCTCCCTCTCCGCTTTGGGGTGTCCTGCCTTTCCAGAGGAAACCAATGTTCATTTTACATATGTTAATTGATGTCTTCTGTCTCTCTTGTTAAAAGTGAAAGAATTGAGTACAATGAAGAGGATGAATGTTTTAGGTAAACTTTTTGTGTGAATTAAAATATTGAAGTTATTTTTGATGCTCATTTAATATCTGGGTCATTTCCAATTAAGAAAGAATTGTGATATGGGGAAATATGTTTCCAAAATTGTGGAGTTGTTCTTATCCATAAATGCCCATATCTAATAGTTCAGGATTTCTTGCTTTTTAGGGTTTCACTAAAGTTTTAGGTTACTAAAGATAAAAATTATAGTTAACATAATTCTGTATACAAAATGTGCCAGAAAGGGTTATGTTATTAGTGAACAAAAGAATAATTTTGTCTAATTCAGAGGTTATTTAAAAGTTAGTTAAAATTACAGATTTGAAAAGGTTATTTATGAAACAATGTAGTAAGGAATCATTAAGTAGGGGAGAAAGATGTGGAAAAGGTTATATAATAAAATATTCTTTAAAACCTGATAAAGAATTGGAGACATTTGGCTAACTAACATTTTTCATAGTTAAGTTCTTATCCTTGATTAAAGTAAAATAAGAAGTATTGTAGAGAAATGCATAAGCAGTTTGGCAATTCTTTTTTTAATATAGTTAAGCATGAAGCTGGATTTACTGTGGAGCCAGATTTCACATACATGCTTGCATTGCTTCACACTATATTTACCATTTTGCATGGATAGTGCTAGAGTATTAATTAGTCATGTGCCTATAGTGAATTTCTTGATTGCATAGAATGTATAATAATATTGGAGAACTTAAGGATATTAAATTTTGTATCAGGAATAAAATATTCAATCTGTGGATTTTTAGGGGGCTCTGGGTAACACTGTAGCCTCCAGGGTAGATTAAATAGAAAAAAAAAATAGGGTTAGTTTTCTGTTTATTTGTTTTTGCTTCTAGTTTTCATTTGTTGGCTGTTTACTCTCCATTTATTTTGGATTCCTAAGCTACCTTTGTCAAGCCCACAGGAATTAATGGAGCACACCAGCCTTTTAACCCTAAACTAGCTTTTTTAGTTTTAGGCTTCCTGATACTTTAAGTGTGTTGAGTATACTTTTATAAATAGAATTTGATTCACATTTCTCTCTCTGCCTAATTTTTCCAAAATTTGTAAATTATTTGTGAATATTCTTAATTCATGGCAATGTGTTTTTTTGCATACAGTTAAGGAGGGTCTCCAGGACCACTCAAAGAGAGAGAACCCAGAAACCTGGCATGCCAGCAAAAGGGCAAGAGTTTCTTACCAGCCAGTCTCTGGCCTCTTTCTCTCTCCACAAACTTGTTACATAAATAGTAAAAGTCACTGTTTATCTCCTCTGTAAAGTTTTAATTAATACAAAAGGGATTGAATTAATTGGTTGAAGAATAATAAGGGCTTAAATCAAATATTTTGTCAGAAAAGTGAAAAACATAATGCCTTTTATTCAGTTCATGTGACTTTAGTAATCTCTGGGAAATAAACATGGTTTTAAAGATTATTGGTAAATTATAAACGTCTTCAAAATGTAAACATGTGGTCTAAATTATGTTCAAATAATAGATTGCTAAATGGTTGTAGGTCATAAACTGCTTCTTTGGCTTTTGAAAATTGTTTAACTTACCTGCTTTACAACTAGGTAAGGCCTGGGAACACATGGAGTTGACCGTGTCCCAGGTATGCTGGAAATAATCAGACCTTATCAGCACTTAGCGCATAATTACCATAACTTACCAGGTTTTACATTAAAATCAAAATTGCTAAGAGTTACCATTATAGCATACAACTGAGACTATTAGAAACAGTTTTTACATGCAAGGTGTGTAAGAATAGTAGAATGTGGGCTTTCTTTTCTTTTTTGTAAAAGGTTTTGCTTCTTTAAAATTTGTCATTATTTTGACAAAATAAATAATTTATGGTAATCCGGAATTCCAAAATCAAACTTTAGTTTCACAGTTGTCTTTCCTAATGCCTGGTTTTTTGGATAGATCAGAGGACCCTTGAAAACATCCAGAAAAGAGGTATACAGGATTATGTGGAGTGTTTAGGTACATGGGATTACCAAAATGATGTTCAATTTCTGTAGGTTGTATTTTTTTGAATTAATACTAATATATGTTCCAAAATTGTACCAGATTTCTAAAATTCCGATGTGTAATTATATGCTGCCAATTATAATTATGGTTATTCTCTTAAGTTACTGTAAACCACAGAAATAACCAAATTTCCATGTAAATAGCTACTGACCCAAGTAGAACAAAAAATTAATTAAATACCAAGAAAATACTTTGTCAAATTTTTATGTTAAACCATACTAAAATTGTTTAAATATGCAATTAGTATTAACTCCATGGTCTAAGTCAAATTACCTATGATAACCCATCAGTTACCAGTGCTATGCACATAATTTGGATAAACAACCAGTATTCAAGAGGATATGTCTAATGTTAATTAAGCATGGACTCATGGAGAACCAGCATGGCCACTTTGCCCTTACTGGGTCCTTACAGCTTTTATTAAAAGCTGTGCATTCTATGACTCATCATGGAAAAGATAAAATAATCCAAATTGAATACATTGGTGTGGTAACTTACAAATTACTAAAATAGTTTATAACCAATGTTTGGTCCCACGTTCCTGGGAAAACAATTACAGTTTCAGGTACATTTGGTCACCTGGTGGGTCACTTAAACATTTTACAAAGGGATTCCATTCGATTGTTATTTTCAATGCATGTTTTCTGGTTGCACAAAAGCTTTCCCATGCAAGAGGGCTGATATTATAACAGCAGATTATTATGCTACAGTGTATTTTCACCAGGTATAAAAGCCTTTTATGGCCTGGACCTTCTGAGAACATCAAAAACTGTCCTTACCATCTACACTACAACAAAACTTCAGGACCTTAAACTTTGGATTCACAATCTGACAACTGAGAAGTGTTCCTTCACACTCTTGGAAGTGTACATCCATTGGAACCCTTAAGGTAAAACTAACCAGAGAAATTTCTCCCAAGAAGAAGATGGCATCCTCTATGTGAACAGTTTTTCCCAAGTTCACAGATTAAGACTTCTACTATCATGAAACTCTTATCTTACCGTTGCTTATGCCTCGATGAACAATAGAAGTAGAAACGGGATCAGTAGTGTGCACTTACGGGATATACTTTTATTTGTGAAAGAATTTGTATCCAGTCTTATACCTGGATAACCTTATACTTTCTTTTTTTTTTTTTTTTTTTTTTTTTGAGTCAGAGTCTCACTGTTGTCAACCAGGCTGGAGTGCAGTGGCGTGATCTCAGCTCACTGCAACCTCTACCTCCTGGATTCAAGTGGTTCTCCTTCCTCAGCCTCCCAAGTAGCTGCGATTACAGGCACCTGCCTCCATGCCCAGATAATTTTTGTATTTTTAGTAGAGATGAGGTTTCACCATGTTGGCCTTGCTGGTCTCGAACTCCTGACATCAGGTGATCCACCCGCCTCAGCCTCCCAAAGTGCTGGGATTATAAGCATAAGCCACCACACCCGGCCAAACTTATACTTTAATAGATAAAAGATAAAGGCCCAACATAGGTAAGAAACCTTAATAGTACATATGTTGCCTTATCATCATTCAGAAACAAAACATGTGTTCACTCCTCTTAAGCCACATCATGGGTTAAAGAGATCATTGCCAGGAGGCCTTCACTCTTCTAGAAGGGTATCATTTTTTAGGTCCCCTTCTGTGGTTTAAAGTAAAAGAGACAATGATTAGAAATGTATTCTCCAGATATGCTCTATAGCAAATTCTACCGTAAAGGGCTACAGTTACACAACAGACTTCAAATTCTCTTGTGAAAGTTATGATAGAATAGGCTGAACAAAGAAGTATCTGTGCAGATGCTGGCACTTGTGACCTATAGAGAAATACATCAAATGAAGATTATAGAAATTCAGTGGCAGGGGATTAACAAAGAGACTGCTTAGTAAAGTGAATAGACTCTTTATCTAGGTAATTCTTTGATCTATTTGATGTTAGGAGGTTTGGCTTATGGTGACCTGGGATAAGAAGCATACTCCAAACTCTTGCTATTATCCTTCCAATAGTCATAATAATAGTCTCCCTGATAGGCTGTATTCTCTCAAAGGTTTTAAATGCTTGGATGCAACCATCTCTAGGCTGCCATATGTTCTCTCTTCAACTAAAATGACAAGAGCTGAAAGAAATGTGTAACCATGAGGACACTGTAACCTATGAATGATATGCTGAGTCCAGAAATCCAAAATGATGATAACTAAGAGTGGCGCTAAGACCCTAAGTTTTGGTCACACTCTTACCTAAGTGAGAACCTGACCAAAAAGAGGGAAGTTTTTAAACAAAATGATGGGAGGCCATTGTTTTGGAATAAGCTCAGGCACTAGACCTCAACAGACCAAACCAAGCCAAAATGGAGTCATTTGTGCTAAGACTTTAAGGAAACACATTGATTCTAGAACACACCAGGTTTTATTTTTTCTCCTACAAATCTCTATAACAAACATTCCTGACAGCATAGGTATCCATCACCTGAAGTCCCCTTCAAATCTTTTAACCAAATACACTTCCTCTTGCCTAGAGACCTTCAAGCTTCAGATGATTATACAACAAAGCTTCAAGCAAGTTCCAGGTGAAGACACCACCACTGGCCATCAAGAAGCTACCCTGCCTCCTCTAGACAGAGGAGGGCAAGAGTTCTGTGATCTCTAATAGGTAGGGACTACTCCCCAAGCCAGCATGAAGCAGTTACATAAGAAAGACCATCGGTCCCTTCACCTCCCATAAAGATTTATGAGAATCACATCTCTCAGCAGGGAAATGAGGCAGGAAAATAGGGTCTGGAGGCAGGGAATATAAGACCAATTCACACTTCAGCAATAACAGAAAATATCCTCTCCATAGGGGGTATGCTGAGTAAATGACTTTGTAACTTTACTTCGTCTTCTCCATATACATAAGGCATACACCAAGTAACCAATGGAAACCTCTAGAGATTATTTAAACATCCCAAAAATCTGTAATGGGGCCCTTGAGCCCCTATGCTCAGGTCTGCTCCCATACTGTGGACTGTACTTTCATTTTCAGTAAATCCCTTCATTTCTTCCTTGCTTTGTTTGTGTGTTTTGTCCAATTCTTTGTTCAAGATGCCAAGATCCTGGATGCCCTCCGCCTGTAACAGGAGGAGTCAGCAGTGACAAACTCATTCTGTTCGCACTAGGTACATTATATATAAAAAAGTCCTTCAGCTTCTATATGAAATGTGTAGCAGAATGCAACTATTTCTCTTCTAACTGACTTTTGAATTCAGGAGAGCTTCACTTAACTTTAGTGAGAAAGAAAAGTAATCTATGTTATTTTTTCCTGAAGAAGATAATATTAGACAATATTAGAGCAAAAGACTTAAAGAAGAAGAGGTGACAAGTCTTGAGGAGAGAACTTGTAAGATGCTACAGTTTACTGTCAATATTTTGGCTTTTATTCTATATAAGATGGAAACTTATTGGTTCTGAGCAAGTAAGTGACATGGTTTCAAATTATTATATGAGTATTAATTAGGGTGCTTATTCAGAATTATTTCTAGAGTATCAAAGCTGCTATCAGATCAGCAGAAGATCTCATTCATTGGGGCAAGAGATGGTGGCTTGAATGAGGAATAACAGGACAGACAAGGAGTGATCAAATTTTGGATATGTTTTGAAGGTGGATTCAAAAGAATTTGTCACTCTTTCACTCAAAGTCATCCGATGACATAAGGGATGTGAGAGTTGTTCCAAGAATTTTGATTAAACAGGTAAAATAATGAGCATGTCTTTAATGAGATGTGGAAACCTGTGCATGTTTGGGAAGGATAGTCAAAGAAAGATGAGGAGCTTATGGTGAGACAGGTGAACTTTAAATTTCTAGAAGATATTCATGTGGAAATATTAAGAAGAAAGTTATATGTATAACACTGTTAAGGTGATTTACTATGTACGAATGAAGATAAATGAGCTCTAGCAATAGCTGGGGAAAGCAACATCATATTTATATACTGATGGTGACATTCTAATAATGAGAAGAAAGACAGAATGGAAAAGACAGAGGAAAAAGCTGAAGTGATGTCTTTAGTAGGGAATTATAATGATAAATAATTCATCATTATAACAGCAGAAGCACATGGATAAAATAACAATAATAACAGCTGAACACATGAACATCTTTGCAGATAAGTGGGCAGATGTAATATGGGGGCTTGTGGAAGTGCTCTTTAACCAGATTATATTTTAGACAAGATATTCCAGAAGCACCCCTGAGGGGGATGGCAAGTATCTGATTGTGGAAGTGTTCCCAGGAGAAGGCTGTTGTGAGTCAGAAAAGGAGGAAAGAGAAGAAGCCAAGAAAGTGTGTGATGCTGGAAAAGTTCCCAAGAGTAGCTTCAAGATGATCCCACAGGGGAATGCTAGAGAGTAAATTTTATTTCAGAATTTCTGACAGTGGAAGCATAATGAATCTGCTGTTAATGCTTCTTCTTTTATTTTCTTTTTGTTGTTTCTGTTGGCAAGTAAGTTTATATGAGCTTTTCAAATTTTTTTTTAGCAGTGTTTAAAAAATCCAATAGTCTAGCACTTAGTAGTTCTATAGATGTCCGGAGGCAAAGCACAAAGCATCTCTTTGGCAAGTGTGGACTGTCAAAGAAGCAATGTGATACTGATCTCACAGAAGTGGTGATAGCTTCCTGGTCATGAAGAAGTAGAGTTCCCTCATGCTGCTATAGAGCTTTGAGTAGTGCCCCTAAAACAGAACTCAAGACTGTGCCTCTCCAGCCAATCCAATGGTTCTATATGACTTTTTCTCATTTGTTAAAAAATAAAAAAGTCCTTCCTGCTTATCTTGGGTGTAATGGATTTGATTTTCTAACAGATATAATAATTTGTATTAAGATCTGCTCTGATGATATTATTAAGGATACCTTCATTCACTCTTTAAAACAATTTTAGTTTGTACTGAAATGATCTCATCAACAAAAACCATATTCTTCAAATTATTTAGTATATACCTGTTAATTGGGTTTCTTAACTGAGCAAGCTTGGAGAATCACAACAGGGAAAGACTGTAATTTAGAATATACTTGGGCTTCAAATTTGGAGATAGAAAGGAAGGCGACTAATTAGACACTGGGGTTGAGTGACTGACCAAGATTAAAGATTAAATTCCAAGTGACTGCTTTGTTAGAACAAAATGTAAAAAGGAGACAGAGTCAGAGGTAGAAACTTCCTTAACTATTGTTCCAAATCTAACTTCATCAATAAAGGTGCAAAATCACAGTGGGGGTCTCCTGACCTGATGTGATGGTTTAAGACACAATGTCACTTATGTAGCATTTCTATTAAAATGTTTAACTTGAACTCAATTATGAAGAAACAATCAGACAAATCCAATGTAAGGATGTTTAGCAAAATATTTGTCCTAAATATTTTATTCAGTCTAACTATTCTGGGCTCTTAAAATGTTAATTTCATGAAATATTCAGAACAACAATGAAAAAAGCCTGGGGAAATATTTTAGATCAAGAGATCAATGAAACTACAACTAAAAGAAGGCACAATTCTGATGAGATTTTTGGATCGTTAAAAATATAGTAAATTAACACAAGTATGAAGGGCATTATTGAGGGAGGCAAATGTGGAAATTGGAATATGGATTCTGTATAAGATAATGGGACTCAGTGTTAAATTTCCTGAATATAATGAATATATTGTAGTTATGTTTTTTAAGGAAATAAATGCCAAACTATTAAAGGATGAAAAATATTAAGGTCTACAACTAATTCTCAAATAGCTCAGACACACATGCACATACACACACACACACACACACAGTGAAAGGGCAAAGGAAAGATTTCAAAATGGTGGGTATACACGAAGAGTATAGGTGGTTCACTGTACTGTTTTCTATAACTTTTCTAAAGTACTAAAATGTTTCAAAATAAAACAGTGAAGAAAAAAGATAATCAAGAGGGTAACAACTCTGAGAAATTAAAATCACTCTAATTATGTTGCCATTTATAAATCAATTACGATGTAGAAACATCACAAGTAACTACAGCACACATCCACCCACCCAGGAGCACAATCTATCACATTGCATTTTATGAAAAGTAACACCTAAAAAGCACCAGATCTTTGGTTTTTAACTGTCAACCCAACTCACAAAAGTTATTGTGTAACAAAGTAATGATTTCAAAATTACTTTTTTAATATAGATATGAGCTGGACAAGAAAACAAAACCAAAAATAAGTTCCTTAGCATATCTTTACCAAGCAGGCACAATTTCTGTTCACTCATTTGAGCATGGAGAGATAATCAGTGTGTGCTTTCAGAATTCATATTTTTGAAAAATAATATTTAAAACATATCTGTGCATAGAATCTTGGCTTGAGTGCACAGGCTTTTATGTTATTTTATTCTTAATATATTTGTATGTTATAAATTTATATTTTAAAATGAAAAACTATTAATATTGTCAATACATTTACATTAATAGATAAATTATTCAAATAAACATGCTATACCATTATGTGTATCATCTATCTTAAATTAATATTGTTCTCTCTTTTATTATAGATTAAAGAAATAGGGTATTAGAACATTCTGATTGCTCATATTTTAGATATTCCAAAATTAGGTCCCAAATGTCACTCTATTTGAAGTTCTTTGTTTTCAACAATTATGTGCATTTAAAAATCAATCTAAATTAAATGTTAGAATTTAAAAAATCCTGTAATATGAGGCCCAGTGTGCTTATATGTGATATATTCATTAGTTTGCTTAAAAGTAAAAAATGACACTGGTAACGCATGAAATGATTACTTGTATTTTTTTTTTCTTAAACTAGGAATATAATAGGTTTGAAGTCCTTAAGGAAATCTTAAGCCTATAAGGAAATAAGAGCGATTTCTGTGGAAACAAGCTTTTGCTTCAGGAAAAGGAATAAATTGGAGTCTTTTGTGTAGAAAGATATATTTGGATTTTTGCAACACACAGCTGTCAGGTTACCTAACTAGCTGATTTTATGAAGTGTACAATTTTGACTATCAATTATTTTACACTTTGTATTTCTCTCAGACATTTTGTATTTCTATCTTTTTATCATTATTTTAGTTAACAATGAACAATTCTATAGCACTTTTATTAAAGAAAAAAAATTAGCATCCATTGTGTAAAGTTAACATTTTCTCCTCATATTTTCCCTTCAACCTACCATTGTCATTGATGTTCAATTGTTTCAAGAAATGATAGAACTCTCCCTTCATTTAAAATGGGTAAATTTTTTATAAGCTTCAGAATGTTGGATGTTGCAGCTGTTTAAATAAGAGCAGGAAAAAAATGTGACCTCATAGCTACTTGATTAGCTTGTTTGTTAATAAATTAACAAATTAATTAATAACAAAATAATAAATTAACCAGAATATACCAAGTTCCCACTTATTTTGGATTAAGCTATCTATGGAAATGACTACATTGGCTTTTGAAGTAATAATGCAGAAAGCCTCATTTATGAGTCATTGAATTTAATTATGTCTTTCATGGCACTGGTATTCTTTTGTATTGACCAATGACTGCAATGATTAGCACATATCCGAAATCTGTTGAAAAGGTTTTAGGGAATGTATAACAAGCATGACAGAATATGACATGAAATCATAGTCACTAATCAAAACATCTAAAACATCAAATCAGTGTTGTGTCTGTTTCCAAGGATTATTTATGTTCCAAAATATTCCAGCACATATTAAATTTCAGATCTATTTTTAAGCTCTAAAAACCTTTCCCATCAACTGATCTGCATTCCCAAAAGCATCTACATTTTTTAACTGTGGCTAACACAGTAATGAGAGTAAAATCAATTAGAAATAGTATTAAGGATAAAATTAAAATATAAAATATGGAAGTAAGAAGTGCAGGGGATCAGATGATTCCATGTCAAATAAATGTTTGATTCAAAAGTGGGTGCTGGAGATCACCGTGTTAAGTAAAATAAGCCAGGAACAGAAAGACAAACATTACATGTTCTCACTTATTTGTAGGATCTCAAAATTAAAACAATTGAACTAATGGCCATAAAGAGTAAGGTGATTGCCAAGGCTGGGAAGTGTAGTGGGGGTGGTGGGGGAGGTGGGAATGCTTAGTAGGTACAAATAAATAGAAAGAATGAATAAAACTGATTATTTGATAGTGCAATAGGGTGATTATAGTCAATAATAACTTAATTGTATATTTTAAAATAATGTATTTGGATTGTTTGTAACTCAAAGGATAAATATTTGAGGGATGGATACCTCATTCTCTGTGATGTGTTTATTTCACATTGCATACCTGTATCAAAACATCTCATGTACCCCAAAATATATACACCTAGTACAAAAGTGGACGAGAAGATGACTGACTAGAAGCAGCTAATGCATTCCACTCTCACAGAGAGGATAAAGAATGGTTAGTAAACACTAGCTCTTTGACTAGATTGCCTAGTTGGCTATATTGGGAGTCATCAAGGAAGAAACATGACCCACAGAAAACAGAGAAGGGCAAACAGGACAGCCACCCACTCAGGACTGGCACAGAGCCGGGGGAGCTCCCCAACAGGAGGAAATGGTGACTGTGTAAGAGTCCCTGGGGACCCACATTTTTGCCATGGACCTTTGCAACCCTTGGCTTAGGAGATCCCGCATGACTCCCCACACCAGGGCTTCCAGACTCACACGAAGAGCTATGTGGAAACTGGGCAGAGCTGCCACTCAGAAACAGGTGGATTCCCAGGGGCCTTAGACTCCTGAACACCCCAGCACAAGCGGCTGCAGCTCCAACAACAGAGGAGGCCATGCTCCCATAATAAGGTCTAAATCCATGGGACTGAGGAGGAGACAGACTTCAAGCCTTGCCTCCATTACACCTTTCCAGACGAGGTTCACCAGCCAGTGACAGAAGTGCAGCTACCCTAGCCCTGCCTGAGCTCTCTGGCGTAGCAGCCCTGCATTTCCAAGGGATGAATTTCCTAGAGGTAGCCAGCAGGCTCACAGTTCTCGTTCCTGTTGCCCTCAGGCTCAAGAGGGAGCGAAGTGATTAAAGACTAACACAGGCCCCCAGCACAGCACAAGTGCCTTATGGAAAAGGAGCCAGGCTGTTTTCCAAGAAGGTTCCTGCTCCTGAAACTCCTCCCTGGCTACAGTCTATCGACCTGGGATCCCAGCCACCCCACCCTCACCTGATCACTTGGGCCGGAAGAAGCTCTGTACTTCCTGAGATGGAGCTCCCAGAGGTAGGAGGGAGGACCACCATTTTTGCTGCTCCACAGCCTCAGCCCCTGCTGCCCTCAGACTCAGGAGGGAGCAAAGATATTAAGAACTAACATGGGCCCCAAGCACAGTGCAGCTGCCTTATGGAAGAGCAGCCAGAATGTTTTCCACATGAATCCCTGCCCCTGTTACTCCTCACTGGGCAGAGTCTCTTGACTTGGGCCAACACAACCACCCTGCCCCCACCTGAACACTTTTGCCAGTGGCAGCTCTGCGATTTTCTGGGAAGGAAATCCCAGAGACAATCCACAGCCCCTCTTCCATGGCAACTACGGTGGTACAGCCCTTACTGCTTTTGAGCTCGGGAAGGAATACAGGGCCTGGTTGCATTACTGGCACCTCCAACGTGCTGCAGCCACCATATGGAGATGAGCCAAGTCTCTCTTCTCTGTGAGATCCAAACCCCTACTCTTCACCAGGCAAGGCCTCCAGCTCAGACTACAGAGCAGCTGCCCTACTCCTCACTGAGTATTTCCAGCAGTGTTTCTTGCGGGAGGAGCTTCCAGAGGCAACTGACAGCCACTGCTGCTGCCAGTGCAGCAGTTCTGCCCTTACTGCCCTTGGAATGAGGAAGGAACAAAGGGTCTGAGGCCTTTATTTGTGCCTCCAGCATGCCATGGTTGCCATATGGAAAGAAGCCCAATCTCTCTCCCTGTAGGCACCAAACCCCTGCCCTTCACAAAGGAGGGCCCCCAGCTTGAGTCCAAAGTACAACTGCTCCAGCCCCTGGCTGAACATTCCCACTGGTAGTGGCTCTGTGTTTCTCTTGGATGGAGCTCCCAGAGGCAACTGAAAGCCCTTCTGCCACTGCCAGTGCTGTAATACTGCCCTTACCCCATGGACTGTCATAGGAACAAAGATCCTGGGTTCTTTACTTACACCTCCAGCATGCTGCATCTGCCCTGAAGAGAAGAGGCCATTTTGTTTTCCCCAAGAGCCTACTGCCTACCCTGCTTATCACCAGGCAGGGTCCCCTGGCTTGGGCCCATATTACAGCTGCCTCCAATCAGACTTATTGCTGCAGTTGGTAGTGGCTCTGTGTTTCTCTGAGGTGGAGTCCCAAGGACCATTGCTATTGCCAAGGTCCTTTCCCTTGCTGTCCCAAGCCTGGGCAGGGAACATAAGGCCTGACCTCACCCCAGCACTGAAGTATGCAGCTGGGGAATGCCAACCTGAGATCTGCAGCCAGCAAGAAATAAGCCTACACTCTCACAGCACTGAAAGGGAGCACAGCTACGAATGCTAGGAAATATAGAGGAGCCACATGGCTGAGCAAGAGCCTACTAAATGGCCATTACACTTAGGCACCATCTACTAGATCACAGCCCAAACTTCAACAATAAATATACTTTGCTAGGCTGAGGTGGGCAGATCACGAGGTCAAGAGTCTGAGACCAGCCTGGCCAATATGGTGAAACACCATTTCTACTAAAAATACAAAAATTACCTGGGCATGGTGGTGTGCACCTGTAGTCCCAGCTACTCAGGAGGCTGAGGCAGGAGAATCCCTCAAACCCAGGTGGCAGAGGTTTCAGTGAGCCAAGATTGTGCCATTGCACTCCAGCCTGGGCGACAGAGCAAGACTCCATCTCAAAAAGAAAAAAAGAATTTCAAAATATAATTGGAAGTATAAAAACAGAATAGACCAAACTGAGGAAAGAGCCTCAGACCTTGAAGACATTCTTCAAACTAACTCAGTCAGACAAAAATGAAGAAAAAAGAATCAAAAAACCACCAAGAAACATGGATTATGTAAAGAGACCAAATCTATGACTTACTGATGTTCTTAAAACAAAAGGAGAAAAAACAAGCAACATGGGAAACATATTTACAAATATTATTCATTAAAATCTCCCCAACCTTGCTAGAGAGGGCAACATTCAAATTCAGGAAGTTTGGAGAACCCATGCAAGCTACTATACAGGACAACCATCCCTAAGAAATATAGATATCAGATTCTCCAAGGTTAACATGAAAGAAAAAATATTAAAAAGAGCTAGAGAGAAGATGCAGGTCACATACAAAGGGAACCCCATCAAGTTAATGAAGGAATGTTCAGCAGAAACCTTACAAGTCGGAAGAGATTGGGGGCCTATATTCAGCATTGTTAAAAAAAATCACACCAAGAATTTCATATCCAGCCAAACTAACCTTTATAAGCAAAGGAGAAATAAGATCCTTTCCAGACAAGCAAATGTGAAGGGAATTTGTTGCCAACAGACATATCTTACAAGAGGTATTAATATTAAGGGAGTACTAAACAAGGAAATGAATAATTGTTACTAGCCATCTCAAAAACACACTTAAGTACATAAACCATAGACACTATAAAGCAACTACACAATCAAGTCTGCATAACAGCCATGTTACAAAATGATTATGGAATCAAATATACATATATCAATATTAACCTTAAGCATAAATGGGCTAAACACCCCATGTAAATGTCACAGAGTGGCAAGTTGAATGAAAAAAGTAAGACCCAACTTTATGCTGTCTCTAAGAGACCAATCTCACATACAACGACACCTCTAGGCTCAAAGTAAAGGGATTAAAAAAAAAAGCTACCAAGCAAACATAAAAATATAGAACAGCGATTGCTATTCTAATTCCTGACAAAAGAGGATTTAAACCAGAAGTGATGGGGAAAAAAAGCCTTGTATAATGATAAAGATTTCAATTCAGCAAGAGGGCTTAACTTTCCTAACTATATGTGCATACAACACAGGAGCAGCCAGATTTATAAAACAAGTTATTAGAGACTTAAAAATAGATTTCAATAACCATACAATAATAGTGGTAGAATTCAACACCTTGCTAGAATTGAAGCATTAGAGATAGTGTTAGAGAGATCATTGAGACAGAAAACTAACCAAGATACTCAGGACCTCAAGTCAACACTTAACCAAATGGACCTAACAGATATCTATAGAACTCTTCAGCCAAAAACAAAAGAATATACATTCTTCTCATTTGTATATTGCAGATGCTCTAAATTGACCACACAATTAGCCATAAAACAATCTTCAGGAAATTGAGAAAAAAATACGAAATAATACCAACCACACTGTCACACCACTGAGCAATAAAAATTGAAACCAATACCAAGAAGATCACCCAAAATCATAAAATTACAAGGAAATTAAACAAACACTCCTGAATGACTTCTGAGTAAACAGTTTGTAGCACTAAAACCCACATCAAAAAGTTAGAAAAATCTCAAATCAACAATCTAACATCAAACCTTGAAGATCTAGAAAATCAAAAGCAAACCAACCACAAAGCTAAGATTAGATAAGAAGTAAAGAAAATCGGAGCTGAACTGAATGAAATTGACATGCAAAAAGCCATAGGAAAGACTAGTGATGCCGTGAATTTGTTCTTTAAAAAATAAGGAAGATAGATATATTGGTAGCTAGACTCATTTAAAAAGAGAGAGAAAATATCCAAATAAATGCAATCAGAAATGAGAAAAGGGATATTACCACTGATCCCACAGAAATACAACAATCAGAAACTGTTATGAACACCTCTATACACACAAACTGCAAAACCTGGAAGAAATGGATAAATTCCTGGAAAGGTGCAACCTCCCAAGACTGAACCAGGACAAAATTGAAACCTTGAACGGACCAATAACAACTTCTGAAATTGAATCAGTAAGAAAATCTACTAACCAGAAAATGACCGGGCCCAGGTTTTCAGATTCACAGCTGAATCCTATCAGGCATATAAAAAAGAGTTGATACCATTTCTACTGAAAGTATTCCACAAAAATTGAAGAGGTAAGACTCCTCCTTAACTCATTCTGTAAGGCCAACATCATTTTGAAACCCAGATCTGGCAAAGATACAACAATAAAAGAAAACTTCGGGCCGATATAAATGATGATCATAAGATACAAAAATCCTCAACAAAGTCCTAACAAACTGAATCCAGCAGCACATCAAAAAAGTAATTCACCACAATCCAGTAGGGTTTATCCCTGAGATGCAAGGTTGCTTCAATATACAGAAATCAATAAATATGATTAATCACATAAACAGAACTAAAGACAAAAACCTTATGCTCATTTCAATAGAGACAGGAAAGCTTTTGATAAAATTTAGCATGCCTTTCTGTTATAAACCCTCAACAAACTAGGAATCGAAGAAACATCCCTCAAAATAATAAGAGCCATCTATGACAAACCCACAGTTAACATCATTCTGAATGAGCAGATGTTGGAAGTATTCTAATTCAGAACTGGAACGAGGCAAGGATGCCCACTCTTACCACTCCTATTCAATATGGTCCTGAAAGTCTTAACCAGAGCAATCAGGAAAGAGAAAGAAATGAAAACCTCTGAATAAGAAGAGAGGCACTCAAACTACGTCTGTTTGCAGAAGATATCATTTTATACCTTGAAAATCTGTTAGTCTCTGTCCCAAAGCTCCTGGATCTGATAAACAACTTCAGCAAAGTTTTGGGATGCAAAATCAATGTACAAAGATCAGTAACATTTCTATACAGCAATTATGATCAAGATAAGTTCCAAATCAACAACGTAGTTCCATTCACAATAACCACACAAAAATAAAATACCTAGGAATACAGTTAACCCAAGATGTGAAAGATCTCTACAATGGGAATTACAAACCATTGCTGAAAGAAATAAGAGTTCACGTAAACAAAAAACATTCCATGCTCATGGATAGGAAGTATCAATATAGTAAAACTGACCATACTGTCCAAACAAATTTTCAATGTTATTCCTATCAAACTACCATTGATAGTTTTCACAGAATTACAAAAATTTATTCTAAAATCCATATGGAACCAGAAAAGAGCCCAAATAGCCAAAGCAATACTGGGCAAAAATAACAAAGCTGGAGGCATTGCATTACCTGACTTCAAACTATACTGCATGGCCACAGTAATCAAAACAGCTTGGTGCTGCTACAAAAACAGACACACAAATTGTTGGAACATAATAGAGAGCCCAGAAATAAAGTCACACACCTACAATCATCTGATTTTAAACAAGTGGACAAAAGAAAGCAATGGCAAAGTACTCCCCATTCAATAACTTGTGCTGGGACAACTGGCTAGCCATTATACAGAAGATAGAAACTGGACCCCTTCCTTATACCATGTACAAATATCAACTCAAGATGGATTAAAAGCTTAAATATAAAACCAAAACTATAAAAATCCTTGGAGAAAACGAAGGAAATATTACTCTGGACATAGGCCCTGGCAAAGATTTTATAATAAGGATGCTGAAAGCAATTGCAACAAAAACAAAAATTGACAAATGTGATTAAACTATGGAGCTTCTCTACAGAAATAAAAGAAAAAACTATCAACAGAGTAAATAAAAAATTTACAGAATGGGAGAATATACTTGCAAACTGCGCATCTGATAGAGGTCTAACATCCAGAATCTATAAGGAATTTAAACAAATTAACAAGCAAAAAAAAAAAAACTAATTAAAAAGTGGTCAAAGGGCAGTATGGCCATTTTCGCAATATTGATTATTCCTACCTATAAACATGGAATCTTCTTCCATTTGTTTGTGTTTTCTCTGGTTTCCTCTATTCCTATTTGAATACGAAATTTATTCCTCTTGCCTGGACAAAACTTCCAATACTATGGTGAGTGGGAGTGGTGAGATAGGGAATCCTTGTCTTGTTCTGGTTTTCAAAGGGAATGTTTCCAGCTTTTGCCCCTTCAGTATATTGGCTGTGGGTTTGTCATACATGGCTTTTATTATTTTGAGGTATGTTCCTTCAATACTGAGTTTATTGAGAGTTTTTAACACAAAGAAATGTTTAATTTTATTGAAAGACTTTTCTGTATTTATTGAGATAATCATGTGTTTTTTTTTTTCTTTAGTTCTATTTATGTGATGAATTACATTTATTGATGTGCCTATGGTGAACCAACCTTGAATTTAGGTGATAAAGCCATCTTGATTGTGGTGGATAAGCCTTTTGATGTGCTGCTGGATTTGGTTTGCCAGGATTTTATTGAGGATTTTTGCATCAATGTTCGTCAGAAATTTTTACCTGAAGTTTTCTTTTCTTGCTGTTTCTCTGCCAGGTTTTGGCATCAGGATAATCCTGGTCTCATAAAATGAGTTAGAGAGGAGTCTCTTCTTTTGAAATTGTTTGGAACAGGTTCAATAGAAATGGTACTTTTTTACCACTGATAGAATTCAGCTGTAAACCTGTCTGCTATTTCCATTAAACTACTCATTGCTATTCTTCACAGAATTAGGACAATTTTAAAACTCATATGGATCCAAAAAGCCTGTATAACCAAGAGAATCCTAAGCTAAAGAAATAAAGCTTGAGGCATCACACTACCCAGCTTCAAACTGTACTACAAACTAGGCTACAGTAACCAAAACAGCATGGTACTGGTACAAAAACAGACACATAGACCAATGGAACAAAATAAAGAACTCAGAAATAAGACCACACACCTACAAATGAAGCAGTGTCATTGTTTGGGGTAAGTAGCCAAGGTTCATTGTCTCACGCCAAGGAAATCGAGTGCACTGAAACACAAAATGTGAGTTTAGCAGTGGAGGTTTCATAGGCAAAAGAAAGAGAAAGGAGAATAGCTCTCTTTCCTGTGAGAAAGAGGGGTGCCCAAATGGAACTTCCGGCCCACAGTGGAGTGCACAGGCTTTTATAGACAGGCTTGAGGAGGTAGTGTCTGATTTACATAGGGCCCACAGACTGGTTGCACGAGGTGTGACTTTTACATAGTGCATGAGGAAGCTGGCAACCCAACCCTAATCTTTTTATTATGCAAATGGGTCTTTACTTGGCCAGCACCATGTTTTCTGCTCCCTACTGCACACGTGGTTTGCAAGAAGAGAATATGAAGCCACCATGGTAGACATTCCTAGTCCCCATGTAGCCCCTTTCGTATTGGCATAGCTGACAGCATTCATCCATGCAAGCTTATAGCTCTCCTTTGTATGACTGCAGCTGGATTTTACAGGCTACTCTTTGTTAGAAAAGAAAATAATTTGGGGGCTGCTTTTTTTTTTTTTTTGAGACAGGGTCTCGCTCTATCGCCCAGGCTAGAGTGCAGTGGCGTGATCTCAGCTCACTGCAAACTCTGCCTCCTGGGTTCATGCCATTCTCCTGCCTCAGCCTCCCCAGAAGCTGACTGGGGCTGCTTTTTATCAAAAGGAAAACCTTGCTGAGGACTTCCGTACCTTCACTAACTGCCTACATAATTTCTTTTTAGCTCATATATAAATCCTCCCTCAGGAGTGGTAACCTTAACTGCTGTTAGAGGGTGGTAGATGATGACCCTTTCTGGCTACTTCTGCTAAAAAAGGGCATCATATAGGGAATAGAAGCTAGGGCTCCCCCTGGGGTTGATCTAAGGGTCCTCAGAAGAAAAGCGTGTCCATGCCTGATTCTATCTGCAGCATCATTTGGAGATTTATTGTTTCTAGGCAAGGAGATAAATTTTAATTTGAATGCTATGAGTATTAAGATTACCACTAGTAGTGGGGGTACTATAGGCTACAACCATGACAGTAGAGTTTGATACCTATCGGCCATTCCGACGGGTTATAATACCAGTTTGCCTCCACCAGATGTAGTCGTATTTTACCAGAAGCATTGATATGAAAGCAATGTTTTTCTTTGAGAAAAACACATATTTTCCCCTTGACTTGCCATTAGGTGGTAATTTTAGGTCTAAGTCATCTTTAATAACTTGTTATATGTTTGGGAGAAATACGTTATTGGGTGGCTAGAGTAACTTTAGTGTTAACCATGGCTAAATCTTTCCTGCAGTTATGAGTTCTTTCACAACTTCCACAGACCATCTAAACATGCTTTAACTTTCTGACTTGTCATAAACATTCCTCTTTTCAGTCAATCAGTTATTCTCTTTAGGACCCAAATTTACTATACGAGATCCTTTCTTATATAAAATCTCTTTTCTTTTTAACTTTCTTTGCATTGGTAGGGTGTAACATATTATGAAACCAAATAAAAATTCCTAGCAGACTCAGTGATTATAAAACTTTCATGCTTACTTCCTGTTGGTAATTATTATTCCTGCTATAAAAAAAATTAAGCAAAATACTACAGCAATGGAAACTTTCTGTCTGGTATTCCAGTTAGAAAGTGCTACCATGTATAGCACTATTGCAAATAGTAGAGTGAGTATAACAATTCCCACAAGTGTGTTGTAGCAGATAATTTCCACCAAAAATTTTACTCTCTAGGACATAACATTTGCCTTTAGGGGTCTATGAAGTTGCAAATGCAACTCCATGAATAATTAAATCAATGAAGTTACAAATGCAATCCCATGAATAATTAAAATCTCCCTGCAGGTATGCCTCAAAAAGAAGTTCTAATATCTGATGGCAAATCTCAAGAGGAAAAATAGAAATGACTGAAAGTATCTGGTAAGGTAAAAATAGGACTGAGTAAGATGACTAACCATTACTCATTTAATTATCTTTTATGATTTTCAGCTTAAGGTCTATTTCTTCACACTGATATTTAACATGTTCCTCTGGGCTGTTAGGGATTGCTCTCTCAGCTTTCCAGGTTTTGATTCAAATGTGATGTATCCAGGAATTGATACCTGTAACTTTTACCACTGAGGGGGTCGAAAGAAGGCCAGTTCAAGACTCTTCCTAGCTTGGGCTCAGGGAGGGAGAGAAGGGAGAGCTTTTACCAATACTAAATCTGGGTTAAATAAAGGTGGTTCTATTTCTTGGGGTTGTGCTTCTGCTAGTTCAGTTAATTCCTGTTGAATGTGAGCCAGAGAGGGAACATGCTTTACCAATTCAGATGTCCTCTGGTCTCATAAGAAATCACTGGTAAGGAAAGGCCACTCCAACAGCATCTTGAAAGGGCTCATACCTAACTTTGAAGGAGTGTATTTTTACTTGCAGTAAAGCCATGGGAAGAAGAGTGACCCAAGAAAGATTAGTATTTTGGGACAGCTTTCTGATATGTCTTATTTGTCTTCTCTACTTTTCCTGATGACTAGAATCTCTAAGTGCAGTGGATACTGTATGCCTAGTGTATTTGACACCACCTTGTGACAACTGCCTTAAATGAGGGGCTATTGTAATTTTGGAGGTACTTAGGTAGACCAAAATGGGGAAATTTTTCATCAATTAACACTTTTATTACTGTAGAGATTTTTTCTATATGGCAAGGAAATGCTTCTACCCAGTTAGTGAAAGTGTCTACCCCTATCAGCAGGTATTGGATACACTTCTTCTTTGGTATGTGGTTGAAGTTTATCTGCCAGTCCTCCCAAAGATAGCTTCTTATCTTTTGGGTTTGAGAAGTAAGGAGCTATCTGTTTAGGGGATTATTTTTAAGACAGACTTCACAGTCATTAACAACCTGTTTGACTGTTCTTAATAACATAATGAAACCCCGTCTCTACTAAAAATACTAAAAATTAGCCAGGTGTGGTGGCACGTGCCTGTAATCCTAGCTACTCAGGAGGCTGAGGAAGCAGAATCACTTGAACGTGGGAGGTGGAGGTTGCAGTGAGCCGAGATCGCACCATTGCACTCCAGCCTGGGCACCAAGAGTGAAACTCTGTCTCAAAAAAAAAAAAAACCGTTAAGAAGTGGGTAAAGGACATTAATGGACACTTCTCAAAAGAAGACACTCATGCAGCCAACAAACAAATGAAAAAAAAAAAAAACTCAACAAAACTGACAATTAGAGAAATGCAAATCAAAACCACAATGAGATACCATCTCACACCAGGCGGAATGGCAATTATTAAAGAGTCAAGAAACAACAGATGCTGGCAAGGTTGTGGAGAAAAAGCAACACTTTTACACTGTTAGTGGGAGTGTAAATTAGTTCAACCATTGTGGAAGACAGTGTGGCAGTTCCTCAAAGTTCTAGGAGCAGAAATACCATTTGACCCAGCAATCCCATTACTGGGTATATACCCAAAGGAATATAAATAATTCCCTTATAAAGATATTTGCATGAATATGTTCATGGCAGCACTATTCACAACAGCAAAGACATGGAATCAACCGAGATGCTCATCAATGACAGACTGGATAAAGAAGATGTGGTACATATACACCATGGCATACTATGCAGCCATAAAAAGGAATGAGATCATGTCCTTTACAGGGACATATATGGAGCTAGAAGCTGTTTTCCTCAGCAAATGAACACAGGAGCATAAAACCAAACAACACATGTTCTCACTTATAAATGGGAGCTGAATTATGAGAACACTTGGACATATGGGTGGGGAACAACACCCACTGGGGCCTGTCATTGGGGCAGGGGATGGGAGAGCATCAGGAAGAATAGCTAATGGATCCTGGGTTTAATACCTAGGTGATGGGTTGATCTGTGCAGCAAATCACCATGGTACACATTTACCCATGTAACAAACCTGCACGTCCTGCACAGGTACCCTGGAAATTAAAATAAGTTTGATAAAAAAATAAAATATTAAAAGAAGGCAAAGGACTTGAACAGACATGCTTCAAAAGAAGATGTATATGCAGACCAGAAGGATATGAAAAACCACTCAACATCACTAATCATTAGAGAAATACAAATCAAAACTATAATTAGATAACATCTCACAACAGTAAAAATAGCTATTTTTAAAAAGTAGAAAAATAACAGATGCTGGCAAGGCCATGGAGAAAGGGGAACACTTGCACACCACTGGTGGGAAAGAAAATTAGTTCTGCCACTGTGGAAAGCAGTTTGGAAATTTTTCAAAGAACTTAAAACAGAATAACCATTTGACCCAACAATCCCATTGTTGGGTATATATTCAAGGAAAAAAACATATTCCACCATAAAGACACAGGCATGGGTATGTTCATTGCAGCACTATTCACAATAGCAAAAACATGTAACCAACCTGGATGCCCATCAATAATATACTGGATAAAGGAAATGTGGTACGTATACATCATAGAATACTACATGGCCATAAAAAAAACAAGATCCATGTCATGACATGGATGGTGTGAGAAGCCCTTATCCTAAGTGAATTAACACAGAAACCAAAAAAAAAAAGAAAAGAAATAAGGCATGTTCTCACTTATAAGTGGGAGCTAAACATTGAGTACACATGGACACAGAGAAGGGAATAGTAGATACTGAGGCCTACTTGAGGTAGAGGGTAGGAGGAGGGTGGGGATCCAAAAACTGCTTATGGTACTAGGGTACTATGCTTATTACCTAGGTGACAAAACAATATGTACGGCAAACTCACATATGTGCAATTTATCCATAGATCAAACCTGCACATGTACTTGTGAAACAAAAATAAATGAAGTGGGTGAGGATTCAAAATTTAATGATAAAGAGGTGAAGCTGGGAGGAGGAAAAGCCAATAAGTAAAAATATATTAAAACAAAATAACACCAGAAAAAATTAATGAAAAAGGTGATTAAGGCAGAGGTAGAACAAATAATGACTATAAGTAAAAGAAAAACCTGTTCCTCATTTAGTCCCAAGTGTGTTTAAAATAAATTGCTATTGTTCCTCCTTCTTATTATAAAATACAGAAACAAGGAAATGGCTGTCTTAATGTTTATGTCTTCCATTGCTCTTAAAATAAGAACCAGAACAAGTTACAAGGCCAGCATGACTCTGCATCAACTGAACTTTACCTAGCTTCATCTCTGTAGCCTCATCCTCAACCCAGTTCCCTTGTTTCTGTGCTCTGACAATGACGGTTTAGTTTTATCTCCTAAAGTATACCATATATCCTTTTTGACTTAGGAACTTTGAACATATTACCTCTGCCTGGCATTCTTCTGTTCCTCACTTCACATATTCCAGTTAACTCCAAATTGTTCTTAAACTTCAGCTTCATATTTTTTTTCTGAATGTAATATTTTGACCTATAAGTAGTCACATCATTCTGTTAACCATTCTCACAGCAAATTGTAACTTTCGCTCATAATATTCAGTTGCAATTTGACACTTAATTGTATGATTCTCAAAGATTCTAAGAATCTAAGCTTCTCTAAGATTGACCATGTATACAATATGCTATAATATACATATATACGTTTTCTAAGGGATATATATATATTCTAAGATATATATATATTATATCTTTCTGTGTGTGTCTATTATCTATCTCTTCCTGTATATTCATCTTTACACAATAGTATGACAATAGTGTATATAGTATGACAATAGTATGCAATAACAGGAACCATTCTGCTTTTTCCTTACCATTATTTTCTTAATATATAGCCCAGTGAGTGTCCAGTTCTCAAATTTGTGTTGAATAAATGTCTTTTCCACAAATACTTGTCAGATTTATTTTAAAAAAGAACAAAAAACTAGCAAGAGATCTACAACTTGAAGCTTATGTTTCAATTTCCTTCCAAAAATGCCTTCATTCTCTATTAAATGTGTACATAAATTTTAATTTACTTTTGTTATGATATTGGTATAATAATGCAAACTGATCCTATATAGACAGGGTTTGGCTCTGGGTAACAAGAAACACTTTAGCTATTTTAAGCACAAACAAATTTGGTTCTGGGAATCTGGTGTTTACAAATTGTTGGTAGGATTGGAGCAGCAGGTCTTAGAGTCAACTTTCATATCTGTTAAATTAAATAAGCAGGAGGCCATTAGCCTGAGGCTGGCTCTGTACTTTGAGTTTCCACATAACAGACAGCTACCTAACTTAGTATGTAAACAAACCAAAACTGAACTAGGAGTATATGTTTCATAACAAATGGCTGCGTTTCAATCACAAAGAGCCAAGCTTCAGCCAATCACCAGAAGCCAACTGATCAGACCATGCCCAAATAAGGCAGATGCCTCAGTGTAGCCAGTCAGGTGCTTCCTCTACTTTGCTTCCATTTTCAACCTTTAAAGCTTGTTGCTCTTGCTGCTGAGTGGAGCTCTCTGAACATTTTCTTGTTTTGAGCACTGCTGGAATCATAAGTCATTGTTCTTGGATCAAATAAACTCTGTTCAATTTAATTTGTCTAAAGTTTTCCTTTTAACAGATCTTATCTCAGAAGAGGCTCAGGTAGAAAACAGCTGTGTTTGCCACAGCCAGGAAGTTACTAATCCATACGCTTGTTCCAAAGTTACACCAACTTAACCAGGCCCTGAAGATCAGATGTCCCCCCACTTCCTTGGCTCGCAGGCACTCTGCACCTGCAAAATATGTTAGATCTGCCACCTCTTTTCGCACTGAAATGAGTTCCTCATTCAGATTTCTCACAAGGCTCTGAGAAATGTAGATGCAGCAGAAAGTTTTCCAACCTCTGCTCTACAGGCAAGGCACCTGGGAAGCAGAATGTAGTAGACACTGTGTGATCTGAGTATACCTTGTTTTGATTTGAGTTTGCTTGAACAGCAAAAAAACAATTTGCCAATTGTACAACTTTTTTAAAAGATAAAGATAGTTTTACAAACAGGCTAATTATTTTTTTACATATTCCAAGAAGGAATATTTGTGCTATCTCTTAATTAATGCAGACAGATACTTGTATTTTCCACTTTGCCTCTTCAATCACAAACTCACACTTATCATTTTCTTCTGTTATCCCCACACATACACCTAAATTTAGTTATGTGATTAAGAGAAAAGTATGCTGTCCTTAATTACAGAGATTTAAAGCCTCTTTTATTTTGTAAATATAAAAACAGAAGTTACTTTCTTTTCTCTTTCTCTCTCCCTTATTTTTTCATTGTTTCATTTTTCCTTTCTTTCTCCAGCAAACATTAATTTCTATGACTGGAGACCTTTGCTAGGGAATGGAAATATAAAAAGGAAAAAGACCTACATCATTATATTTTTCTACAATTTAGTCTAATTGAGAGGAAAGATTTTAAAAGTATGCAAAAATGAGATTGGTGTTACATATAAGAAAAGTGCAAAACAACTATCTGTCAGATTTCAATCAGCAAAACAACATTCCTTCCAACTAATTCAAAAGAGGAGATTTTATATGGGGAATTGGTCACAAATGTAGTAGGAAAGTATAGGAAAGGCAGAAATGGAACTGTGAATAAGCCTAAGATGAGCCACAGCAGGAAACTGCTATTACTCTTCATATTGGAGAGACTGACTAATAGAGCAAGGGGAATTGTAGGAACCCATTGGAAGGGCCACCTGGTGGGAATTGTATTCTTGCACAAGACATGTTCACTGGCAAAAATATTTGTCAGGACAGAGAGAAAGAGGAAGAGTAAACCCTTCTTCCCATCCTCCAAATTTCCTCTAAAGGCCCTAACGACCAAACCCAACTGGTAGACTTTTGAAAAAGAAATATGGAAAACATAACTTCAATATTGAGGCCATGAAATATGCAATTGAACATGAGAAGGACAGGGAGTAGCTCTGAGAAGAAAGATACACATACACAAAATACTACGAGAGCCTCTGACTGGTGTAGGGGTATTTAGGAAAGAGTTGGGGAAAAATGTGTTAGGCAGAGAGAACAGTATATCTAAATGCTTTAGAGTGGAGAAAAGTTTCTGATCTCTCTACTTGTAAATCTCATTTCAGATAAAATACACAGTAAATTGAAAATAATGTGAAACCAGTTAACTTTCTTGTAATGCATACTTATCCACTTTCTTAATCATACTAACACTGAGATTATTTTCTTATCAGACTCTAATCAAAGAAAAGAGGAACAAAGTGAGAGAGAAGAAAAAGCCTGCAAACCTCTTTTCAAGTTTACTTAAGATATATATTAACCTATATGTGCGTATAGAACATACTTTTTAAAGATATTTTTGTGTTAATAAATCTTTACGAATGCATGATAGTCATTTTTAAATAGTCTCTAATGTTGTCTTTATGAAATCTAGTTATTCTCAATTTTTGTTAATACATTTCAATGATTTCCCTCAGGAAATCGAGGCTAATTAAAATGCAATAACCTGTTCTGTCGATTTCGTTCTTACTACAGTTCGTTTTTACATGCCCTCACAAACATAGGTAGTGAAAAATATGGGGAAGTGGCTTTCATAGTAAATAGTAAATATCATAAGAATAGACAATTTAGAACATCAATCGTTCTCTATTAAAGAAATCACAAATCCCAGCTCCCAGATACAGTGGTAGTTAATTACATGGTTTTAGCACAATTTCTCAAAGTCTTTTCAGCTATCATACATGCATTGTGGGACTTTAGGTACATAATATAAAACTATTAATAGGAATAATAAGTATACATTAATATATGGTTAGAAGATGGGACCACTTTTCTCATTTCAACATGAGCTTTTATTGCATATGATTGGTACAAAATTTTTATAAATTACTTTCTCTTTTACTAGCTTTAATGTCAAAGTTTGGGTGACCTACTCAGAACTTGAACAAAGGACTCAGTACAGTCCACAGCACTTGACTGTGTTGGCGAAAATTGTTCTTTTCATGAACAATATTCATGTTTGATGCTCAAAGCTCAAGGCAATCAGCACATCTCTCAAGAACTCTATCAAAGTCACTCAATTGCTCTTTCTCTAAAGAGAAAACTGTAAAAAGTCACTTAGCTTCTCTCCCACCAGTAAAAGGGAGCGTTTATCTAGATGTCACTTTTATCAGCTTTAAAAGATATCAGAATATGGGTGAATTGAACGTTGTTCCCAACAACACTGAAGAAGTATTTCTTCTTAGGAATTTTATCATGACTGGAAAAAAATGACAATAAACATAAATCCTGCATGCCAAATTGAGCCCACTTACTACAAAAAAAAGAATATATAACCTTTAGATTAGGAGAAAACCATTTAATATTTGTGCCCAGTGATGGTTAGGATATATAAAAACTGGTACTTTAGGTTACAGTATATAAAAACTGGTACTTTAGGTTACAGTATATAAAAACTGGTACTTTAGGTTACAGTATATAAAAACTGGTACTTGTTATTTTAAACTAGAAGAAACTGGTTTCTTCTAGTTTAAAGTAGTTTCTTCTAGTTAAACTTTCTTCTAATTTAAAATTGCAAACAAGCAAACAAAGCAAAAAAAAAAAAAAAAAACGTGTAGGGAAATGTAAACACAAGGAAAATATTTATCCTGGAGATGCATCCTAGGAAAATTGAAAAACTGAAAACAAAATTTATGAATAATAATTGAGGTGAGGGGAGCTATTTTCTTTTTTGTTGTTGTTGTTGTTTTGTTTTGTTTTGTTTTGTTTTTGAAAAAGAGTTTTATTCTTGTTGCCCAGGCTGGGGTGCAATGATACGATCTCAGCTCACTGTAACCTCCACCTCCTGGGCTTAAGCGATTCTCCTGCCTCAGCCTCCCAAGTAGCTGGGATTACAGGCGCCCACCATTACGCCCAGCTAATTTTTCTGTATTTTTAGTAGAGATGGGGTTTCACCATATTGGCCAGGCTGGTCTCGAACTCCTGACCTTAGGTGATCCACCTGCATCGGCATCCCAAAGTGTGAGCCAGGACCCCCAGCCGAGGGGAGCTACTTTCATAGTGTTTTGGGTTATGTGGTTGCTTTTACTTCTATACTGAAGTATAAAAACATACATGAAAATGCACAGATCTTAAGTATACAGCTTGATAACTTCTCACATATATGCATACTCATGTAGCTACCAGTCATTAAGATTAAAAAAAAAATTCCAGCAAGCCAAAGTCCCCCTCATTCACTTTACCAGTCAGTAACCCATCCTCAGAGTTAGCCATTGTTCTTATTATCATCACCAAAGATCAGTTTTCTTTGTTCTCTAACTTCTTATAAATGTACAGTTTATATATTAATTATTTCAGTCAATATTACATCTGTAGGTTTCATTCATATTTTGTATGAATACAGCAGGTTTGTTCTTTTCAATTGTATTAAGTATACTGTTTGCTGAATATCCAATTTATTTATACATTTACACATTTATTTATACATTTACAGTTTATGAAAATGTGTACCTTCAGTTGAGGCATGCAGTTATTTTTAACAGATTATAAAATTTAAAATCTAAATTGCTAAGTTAAATGTACCTCATAACTACAACTGTATGAAAATTATGTGCTCTGATAAAAAGAAACCAGAAGATTACATATAAAAATGAAATCAATTAATGTGTTTGTATGATTGGGAAATATATAGTAAGTCATTCAATAATTATGTCCATTTTTAAGATGTAATCAACTTTGTTGAGGTAAAATTTATATATAATAAAATTTATCCATTTACAGTATGTAGGTCAAAAGGTGCAGCAAATGTTCAACAATCAAAGTTTAAAACATTTCAATCAACTCAAATTTCTCCATTTCCCTTTCAATAAATCTCATTCTCACTTTTTGATCAATACAAACTCTGATCTGCATCACTATTGTTCAGTTTGCTGATTGTAAAATGTTATATAAATGTCTAATGTATTTAATTCAGTATGTTTTTGAGGTTCATGCATGTTGTTGCATATATTAATGATGGGCTCCTCCGTTCTGTTACTGTCTAGTAGTCCATTTCACTGAATCAATAACAATTTATTCATTGTCAGTGTATAAAGTATTCTTTGATATGGCTTTAGTGTATACATTGTAATTAATCTTTCAGAAGCTTACACTTGTCTAGATTTGGTGATATATTACAAAAAATATCTACCATCATATTAAAAGACTTAAAATACTGCCTATTCTACCCACTAAATAGCTGTGTGGGGTTTGATGTTTTTCACATAATTCAATCAAAATATATTTCAATAGCTTGAAGACAGAACAGATATGGTTCTCCTGTTAAGCTAGACAATAAGGGTTTTTCAAAAATGTAAATCAATGCTACTCTTTTCACTATATTTTGTTTGAAAAAATATAGTTATTTTAAAAAACAAATTTTATTTAACCTATCATGGATTAATTTGATTTTAAAATAGATTAATAAATATAACTTTTAATTTACCAGCTTTAATTTTCCATATGGTATCACCACATAAACAGCAGAAAATAATCAGTTTAGGATTTCCATAAGTATTTAAAAGTGCAAAGGAGTCCTGAGACTAAAATATTTGAGAACCTTATATTAATGTACTTTATAGTAATTCTTGAAAACAGATAATGTAAATTCTTTAATGTTTCCCTTTTAAAGATTGTCTTGCTCTCATTATAGGTTGTTTGTTTTTTCTTGTACATTTGTTTAAGTTCCTAGTTGATTCTGGATATTAGACCTTGTCAAATGGGTAGCTTACAAAAAATTTATCCCATTCTGTAGGTTGCCTGTTCACTCTGATGCTAGTTTCTTTTGCTGTGCGGAAGCTCTTTAGTTTAATTAGATCCCATTCGTCAATTTTGACTTTTGTTGAAATTGCTTTTGGTGTTTTCTCTGGTATGATCTCTTATTTCATTTGTGATACTGCTAATTTTATCTTATCTCTTACTTTTTTGATCAGCTAGTTAGACCTATATTAACTTATCATCTTTAAAAAAACAACTTTTTGTTTTACAAATTTTCATTATTTTGAATCCTTGTTTTATTTTGATTTCCACTTATTCTATCTTTCCTTTAACTTACTTTGAATTTGATTTGCTCTCTTTTTCAAATTTCTTAAAATAAATGCTGAAGTCATTGTTTTGAGATGTTCTCTTTTTCTTATATGAGCATCTAGCACAACAATTTTCTTCCTACATTGTTTCAGCTGCATCCACAAATCTTGATAGATGGTATTTTCATTCTCTTTCAGCAAAAAAAAAAAAAATTCCAATTTAACTTGTGATTTATTCCTTGCTATTTAAAATATATATAATTTTTAATTTCCCTTCAGACTTCCTCTTTTTTAAATGTATCATAAATCCCTGCATGTTCAGGGATTCTCCTCTATTTTGTTATTGGGTGATTATGTATATCATGAAATTGATTCATGTTGTTGTCCAGCTTTCTATATTCTTGCTGATTTTCTGTCTGTTAGCTCCATCAGTTGCTTAAAGGAAGTTGTTGGAATCATCAACTACAATTATAGATTTGCCAGTTTCTCCTTTCCTTTCTATTTACTTTCATTTTATGCATTTTGAGACTCTGATGTTCAATGTATAAACATTTAGAATCATTATGTCTTCAGGGTAGATTTTTTTATCATTATAAAATGTTATTTGTGGTCTTCAGTACTTTTCTCTGCTCTGAATTCTACTTTATCAGATGGTAACATAGCCCCTCCTGTGTTTTTTATTAATATTTGCTAGATATGTTTTTTCAACTTACCAAACTAATTGAATTTAAAGTGACTTTGTTGTAAACAGCATATGATTGGGTCATGTGTTTTGTTTTATACTCTGTCAACTCTGTCTTTTGGTTGATGTATTAATGTAATTTATATGGAAAGTAATTATTGATATGTTAGTGCTTTAAGCCTACCTTTTTTATTTTAAACTATTCTCTGCTTCCTCAGGTTCTCATTTTTGTTTTTATTTTCTTACTTTCATACAAGTTACATGAGCTTATTTTGAGGATTCCATCTTGATTTTTTTATTGTGCTTCTGAATGTGTACCTTTGTATACTCTTGTTTTTACAGTCATTGCTCCTGGTATTCTGATATAAATGTGTGATTTATCAGTCCAGTTGTATTAAAATTTTACTACTTTGAGTCAAGTGTAGAAAGTTACTTCCATTTAGCTCTTTTCAACATTTTGCTTTTAAATACAATCACCGTGAGTATTAGGTGGTATTGCAAGTTTTGTTTCTATTATCAAATATGACTTACAAAAGACGTTTGAAAAGGATTGTCTATTTCATGCTCTTATATTACTGCTCTTTTCATCATTCCTTCTTTCTTTCTGACACTTCAATATTATTTCTTTTGTCATTTCCTTTTTCTTTAAAGAGCTTCCTTTAGCCCATACGTAGATATGCTATTGACAAGGGTGTCTTTATTTCTCATGGATTCTTTAAGGATAGTTTCATCGAACAGAATTTGTAATTGATAATTCTTTTCTTTCAGTATTAAAAAAGATATTGACATTTTCTTTTGCTCTCCATAGTTTCTGATAAGAAATTCACTGTCTTTTGAATTATTTTCTTGCTAATGGCAATATGACATTTCTTTCTGGATGTTTTGAAGATTTTTTTCTTTGTCTTTAGTATTCAGCAGTATAATAATATGTCTTGTCCTGAATTTCTTTGGGTTTATCTGCTGGTGGTTTTCTTAATTTGATGTATTCGTATCTTGTATCTTTCATTAAATTTGGAAAGGTTTTAGCCATTATTTTTTATATTATTAATTTCAACACCATCTTCTTTCTCCTCTCCTTGTAATACACCTATAATATGAATGTTGATCTTTAGGGTTTTTTTCCTACAGGTCCCTAAAATGCTATTAATTTTTAAAATAAATTTTATTGTATACATTTTAGGTATACAGCATAATGTTATAAGACACATAGTATGTGTGTGTGTGTGTATATATATATATAAAATAATATGAATACTATGGTAAAACAAATTAACATATCCATCATCTCACATAGTTATCAATTTTCCCCCCTGTGGCAAGATAAGCTATAATCTACTCATTTAGCAAAATTCCTGAATATAATATACTAATTTATAATCTTAATATTATACATTAGATGAATCTCTCTAAACAAAGGTATTTATTTTCCTAAGTCCAAGTTACTCCCTCTGAAATAAGGAGATAATAATTATGTCTATTTTTAAAGATTATTTTATAATCAAAATAATATAACCCAATTTAAAATACAATGTCTGGCACAAAGTAAGTATTAAATGCACATTAGTTGATTACTATTACTATTACTATTTACTTCCATACATCACGCTGTTTTAAGTTTCCTGAGTGTGGTGATATGTGCAGTGAGAACTTTAAACATTTCGAATTCTCAAAAAGGTGGGCAACAGTAATGACCTTACCATTTCTAAAGGTTGTTATCACTGGGAAATGAAGGCAATATTGCCGTTGGTGTTTTTATGCCAACAAATAAACTTTATTCTTCTGAGGGTGACCAGGACATATAATCCAGTGTCTCAGGTTGGTGTAGGTTTTCAGTGACTTTTTAGAAAAGCAAAGGTCTACCTTTTATTAGGAAAATTGATCTTGGATCTTAAAGGTCAACAAAGTAAAGACTTGACTTTAGTTGCTAAGAATCCTACAAAATAAGCTGCATGTAAGATACTGTATCTACTTTATGAGTTAACCCCATCTAGATTTGAACCTGTGATTTCTGAGAGCCTGTGCACTTTAAGTCCAAACACTTCCTTTCAACTATGAAGAACGACATTTTAAAATTACAAAACACACTTTAAGGAATGGCTTTCTTAAATTAACTACATTCAACAAGAGAGGGTAAAAGTGACTGTGCTGCAAGGCAGGTGGTAGTGTAGAATTTACAGGTGCAGGCCCATGGTGCCATTCCCTTCAGCTAGAGAAGACATGAATGCGCCTGACATTCTGGCATCTAGCCAAGATCAAGAGCACTTTGCTGTCACATTCAACTTGTTCAGTTCATGCACATTTCTCTAATGCTTTACAAAAATAAAAATTTAATACAGAGAATTCAGTGAAAGATGGCAAAATAAATTCACATTTTCTTAGCTTTCCTGCCTAAAACCTACTGAAGTGAATAAAAATAGAGACAAAATCTACCTCTATGCTTAAGAACTGCCATAACCTCATAGAGTCAACTCAGAAGTGTATCAGTCAGCTACAAAAAATTTGGACCGAATTGAAAGACTCTGGATATTGGTAGACATATCTTCATTAGGGAAGAATGAATGGTATAGTAGTTAAGAAAGGGAGTTATAAAGCGGTCTACTAAGAACTCCTAGCTGGAGAGATGAGACTGTGGATTGAACCGGTTACAGGAGAAAAAAGGAAAACATCTTGTACAATTAATTCTATGACAATAAAATAGCAAGTTGAAGGAAGATATATTTAATATATAAACTTCCTAGACAAGTAATATTATTTTTTCAGTGGATTTTCTCCCCTCAAGGAAAACCCTGGTATAAAAGAAACTGTACACTGTAACTTCTGACCAAAATAACATCAGCAAAGAGAAATGTTTACATATCTGTAGAGATCTGAACTTTCATTTGGGTGTTCAACTCTCTGCCAGTCACAGGAGTGAGAAAAGTGGTAGAAGCCCATTTGGTTACAGTATTCAATAAATGTAAAGAGAAATTGCTTGATGATAAAATTCACTAGCAGTCTCAGCTTCTTTTCTGTACTCCTCAATCAAATAAATGGCTAAACAATGTATACAACCCACCAATTATCATACTTAAAATTTAATTCCGTTAAGACTAAAGGACACTTCTGAGAGAGGGAGACAAAGAAGAGGAATTGGGAAACAGAAATAATAGTTTTTTAAAAAACAGCTCACATTACTAACATCATCTTATACAGAGAGTGAGTTCTGTTTGGAATTCTATCACTTAAAAAAAAAAAAAAAAGGCCGTGCATGGTGGCTCATGCCTGTAATCCCAGCACTTTGGGAAGCTAAGGCAGGTGGATCACGAGGTCAGGAGATCGAGACCATCCTGGCTAACACAGTGAAACCCCATCTCTGCTGAAAATACAAAAAATTAGGCGGGCGTGGTGGCGGGCGCCTGTAGTCCCAGCTACTCGGGAGGCTGAGGTAGGAGAATCTTTTGAACCCATCAGTCAGAGGTTGCAGTGAGCCGAGATTGCGCCACTGCACTCAAGCCTGGACCACAGAGTGAGACTCGGTCTCAAGAAAAAAAAAAAAAAAAGAAGATAAACCAGCATGATACCAATGCAAAAATTAATATTGGTAGAGAAAATAATGGAAAGAAAGTAAAAGAAAATCATGTATATGACAAACACAGTCACAGTCACTGTAAAAGAAAATATATAATAGTTGACACAGTAAATTTTATTAAATTTCAAATTTTGAATATTAATTAATAATATAAAATAAAAAATATAGAATGACATAAAATCTGATCCATGTTAATTTAAAAATAATTTTAGGTGAAAAAGCAGTATCAAATTTCAACTTCTCTAAAATCAGCATGAAGTACCAATTACCTAATACAAAGTTGGAACAAGACATAGGCAATATTTTCAGAAAATTACACATAATTCAAAGTAAAGGCATAGAAAATTACATTTTAATATTTTTCAATTTATTTGTCATATAAATATTACGTGAGTATGATGGTGTTTGCTCCTCTTCCCCTCCTCTTTCTGTTTCAACATTTACAAAGAGTAAATTTCATTCTTGCTTTCTAGTTGTAGTGTCACAGGCGATGTTATGGCACCTGTTTGTAGCTCCTTAATTGTGCCACCGTAAGTTAAGTGTGGCTAATCTGGTTGGTGAACAGATTATGCACAATAATCTCTGTTTTATTAATGAGTTGGAGTACCTTTTCCAAAGACAGCCCTCTTGCTAGTTTTTCTTTTGCTTCCTGGACACAACCTCAGCATGTTCCATGTTGCTCCCTGTTTTCCTTCTGTGTGTAGGAAGTGCATGCAAAGCACACCTGCTGTTCTCTTTACAGTAAAACCTTCTTTGTGTTAACTTGTTCTTTCCAATTTAAGAACGAGGGCTAGGAACACTTAGGCCAGCTTCAATACTGTATTCACCACCAATTGTTTATCAGAAATCTTGCATTTTGATGGGTGGTTTCCCAAATTTATGCAGCAGTATTTTGGTTTTTACTTGGCTAATGATCCTTACATATACACTCTACTAGATAAGAAGAGAGGTGATAGGATCATGAAACCATAACAGAGAAGTGAGTTCCAATATCTGGATAATAACTTTTTTTAAGAAGTTAAAAAAGACTGAAATTAGATTAAAATTTCTAAAGAAATAAACTTCCCTGAAATGTAAGAAAAACTAGGTCTGTAGAAAAAAGGAATCAACTTGCTTCAGAAAAAAAACAAAAAACAAAAAACTAATAGTGAATGTTGAGCATAGGACAATATTATAATAAATGTAATGAAACTCAACAATAAAGAAAGAATTTAACAAGTGTATTCAGGAAGAAGAAACAAATAACTTAAAGAAAATACACACACATGTGCATAGAATGATCGTAGGCTTTTTTAACATCAGTATTGTAAGTCTTGAGGTGATGACGCACATCTAGAGTTCTGATAGAAAATAAACATGTAACCAGATTGCCTTTTAAATTTGAAGAAAATAGAATCATATCCTAAAGTATGCAAGAAGGAAAAATTCATAGTGTTTGGTTTATATCTTTAAAATATGCATACATTATATCCAATTAACGACAAGGAAATGAGGAATAAATATTCCCCAAATGGAAAAATCATGCCATAAAATGGCTTGTGGGTGAAGTTTCAATACATTTAAATCCAAAATTAATTGGAAATAATATCTAATTAATTCACAGCAGAATGTTTTAATATAAAGTGTATTACAATTAGCAAAAGTTGAAAAGACATTAAATAATATATACAAATGAGAAGGTGGTAAACTAAGAAAATGGCCACTAAAAATATGCCATAAAGAAGCTCAAGAACAAAAACATTTGATTGGCAAGGTGTAGTGTGCTATGTTCCCCATTTTTCATGACTAGAGTCAATAATGCTAAATTTGATAAACTAATAAACACAGGTTTAAACATACAATTTTCAGTTTTTAGGTTTGGTAAGGCACTAAAAATCACAATACACATGAGTTTTCTCAGGTGGAGGGTAGGCAAAAAACCACATACCATATTACAAAAATACAAAAGCAAAGGAAATAGCAAAATAAGCATGATATAAGAAGACAAAAGACCAAGTTTATCTCTTACAATAATAAATGAAGATTTGATAAACTCCGAAAGAAAAATTTTAGACACTGTGATAATACAACTAGAAATAAAAAACAGCAATGTGCCATCTACAAGACAATCTTGCCTGAAAGAAACGGACTCTGAAAAATAAGTGTAAAAAGATACACAACAATTTACCAAATAAAAACAAACCTAAAGAAACAAGGGTCATAATATTTATATGAAGGAGTTAAAATCCAAGCATTTTGCAATAACTCAAACCAAGAAAAAGACTTTAGTGTAATAAAAGATTCTATGCACAACAAATATGTAACTTTCTTAATAAACATGGCATTGAAATGTAGGGAGAAAAAATCCTAGCAATATAAGGAATATGAGCAGAATTTGTAGACTAAAATTTCTAACTGAGCAAGTTGAAAAAAATGTATATTTTAAAATAAGAAATACATATGTGTGTTAGTGTATGTATATGTATGGTATATACATATAAATATCTATAAATGTCTATGGCATATATGTATATTTCAGGCACATATATACACACATTCTATAAAGATAGAAAAAAATTAATTCCAAAAAATGACATATAGTACAAAATATATTTACTTCATTATAATAAAACTAAATATAATTATAAAAATAGAGACAGAAAACAATGCCTTATAAATTAAAATATATGTATTATAAGCAAAGTTCAGAGATAAACAGAAATAAACTATAGAGAAATATTTTTAAAATTGTTATAATCAATAAAATGATACACAAATGGAAATTTTTAGCAAAAGTCATATATGAGAAATTCAAAAATTATTTCATGCAGGTAGCAAAAATTAGGAAGAAAACAACTAAATATCCACACTAGAGACTAACAATATGTTTCATATTTTCAGTTAATGATATAAATAACATATATAATCAAATGGTATGTAAACATTTCTTAAAAATCATGCAGCACATCTATATTTATTGAACAGATAAAAGAGTATGAGGAGAAAAGCCTTTCATTAGGCACAGAAGAGCCTGCCTAGTTATTCTGGCTGATAATCTCTGAGAGTCATGAGAGCTGGGACTACTCTTACAGATCCTGATCAGCAATGAATCCCTAATCCTAACACAACAGTGGAACTTTTTAAAGTTATATGTTACTTTTGACACACTGATATAAACTATGGGCTTTTTCTCCTGGGAAACTTGAAACCCAATGATAGGGCTCTATGGACCCCTGATTAAGAACCCTTGGCACTAGTAGATGGTAGTGTGACTTCCAACATCAGATTTAGTGTGTTTGGACCCTCATTCTGCAAAATGTGAACAATTCACCGCATTTGGTAATTATGAGTGCTGAGTGAGTTCATACTCACAAATGTTTAATAGCCAGAATATACTAAGTGCAAAATGCACATATGAAATTTTTAACTAGCACTATACCTGGCACATTGTACAAGAGTTCAGCAAATATTTATTAAAGGAATAAGTAACTGTTCTTACCTACTTCTCAGGATTGTGAATGTCAGATCATTGGCATAACTTTGAAAATTATAAAGCAACAAATGAAGAATTCTTGTCTCATTCTGGGGCTTTGAGGATATTCATAGGACATAAATCATAGCTCTACCATAAACATAATGCTTCTTTTGCAAGATTCGCTATGGTATTTGCTTCCATCCAGCAACGCCCTTCAATTAAGTTGACTTTTTGGCATACTTAACATTTGCATGCTATGATACATCTCTCATGTGACCCTATTCTCTTTCTTAATCTTAAGAATCTTATGTTTTCAATATAACCAAGTGCAGAAGTTCAGTTTCTGACACTGAAAGCTATTCCAATGTTTTGGAGAATTCTGACATCGTAGGTTCTAAAATGAGATATGAGCAGAAAGAAGAGCTCTTGGTGGGAGAATCGGACTTTCTCCTTTCTTTCAATATGGTGAGCCAGGCAAGAGGTTGTATTTTCTTCAAGATGTGTGTTATCTGGAAATAAAATAAGGAGAAAAAAATTAAGCTTTTTTATAATATGAGTTTTTTGACATTATAACAATATATCTTTGATATAGTAATTTCCTCATTTGTTTGAAAATTTTCAAGCATACATAATGTTTGAAAGAATAATAAAGTGAGATATATCTTCCATTTAGAATAAACAGTGTAAAAATCTGCCATGATTTGCTTGTTCTCAGCAAGTTGCAGTTATCATGGTGTTACCCTAAACAATTTAGCACGCATCACCGCATAAACGCAATGCTATGATCACATCTAAGAAAATTACAATAATTCCATAACATTATCTAAATTCACTGAACAAAATTCCCTAATTTAAGACAATTTGAGAATCAAAAAGGAAAACTAAAGAATTGAAAACTAAAAAAAAACCCCAAAGATTATTTAGTTATAAATAATGTTTGAATCCATAGACAGAAAATGAGAGGGTGGTGTTTCTGTGCAGAAAATGCCAGATAATACACAAAGAAGAAATGACAGATTTTTTTAAATTGGCATTTTGTAATTCCTGTGGAGAGCAAAATAATTGTCTTCCAAAGATACCTAAGTCCTAAACTCAGGAGCCTATGAATGTGTCACTTTACATGACAAAAGAGACTTTGTAGATATAATTAAAATGTGACCCTGAGATGGGGAGATTTTACTGGATTGTGTAGGTAGGTCCAATCTATTCATATTGATCTTTAAAAGCAGAGAGCCTTTACCAGCTGCCGTCAGAGGAAGATGTGACTATGGGAGGAGAGTTAAAAAGACACAAGATGAAAAGGACTTAACCTGATGTCACTGCCCTTGAAGATGGAGCAAGGGGTCACTAGCCAATTCTTGTGAGTAGCCTTTAGAAATTGCAAAGAGACAAAAATACAGATTTTCCCATAGTGCCTTTAGAAATGAATGAAGCCCTGCTAGCCAGTAGATTGTAACCTAGTGAGACCTGCATCAGAATTCTGACCTTCAGAATTCTAACTGTAAGGTAATAACGTTGTGTTGTTTTAGGCTGCTAGATATGTGGGAGTTTTAAATAGCAGTGGTGGACAACTAATACAAGCCCTGCAAAATAATTGACTCAGAAAGCTCATCAGTGGATGCTAGCTAGAAACTTTGGGTAAACTGGTGATGTGTAATAGGACAGCCAAATGAGGCCAGAGTGTCAACCCACAGATCATTCACTAATTACAGAAGAAAAAGGTGTCTTTACAATGGGGGAAGAGTGGCATTTATCACCTTAATTAAAGTTAGTTTCTTTAATGGGGGATGTCTTCACAGCATGGGTCCCCTGGTCCAATGCTCTGCGAAGTTCATACATCATGTAAAGTGTTCTTGCCAATGTTTAGCTAAATCTAATACAACCTATATACTTGCTTATATTCATAAAAAAATATTCGGACAACAGAAGAAAATGTAAAGGAAATATAAATAATTATATCCAGAGCATAAGATATAAGACAACACTCCCAGAGTCTTCAAAATGTCAATGTAATAGAAAGAAATTAAAGAAGTAAAAGTCCTGTTAAAAATTAAAAGGTAATAAAGAAATATCACAGTCAAATGCAATGTGTAAACCTTGACTAGATCCTAAATAACAAAAAGGAAGGAAGGAAGAAAGGAAGAAAGGAAGGAGGGAAGGAGGGAACAGAGGAAAGGGAGGGAAGGCAGCTATAAATTATTTTATAAATATATTAACGATTAAAAATAATATACACAAAATTTCCACTAGCATCACTTTTTTCTTTTCCAATCATTAATAAATATATTGGCTGTTTACTGTGGAAAGAGCATTGATTTGGACTCATGGGACCTTGGTTCCAGTCCTGATTATGCCTACAAATGATTTAGGGAAAAACATTTAATTTGTCTGACTGTCAGCTTCATAAACTAGATTGTATTGCATGATTTCCACTGAGCCTGAAACTTGCACATTCCTTGACATTTCCTTCAGGAGAACCTTTGGAAAGATTTTCTTTGACTCTCAATTCTAATGAAAACTTCAAATGACAAATTTGCTGAGTGAGCATATAAGTTTTTTATTGCTCTGTAACAAAGTACCCCAAATGAAGTAGCTTAAACCAACACAAGTTTATTATCTCACAAGTTCTGTAGGTCATAAATAGGGGCATGTTATGGCTGGATTCTTTACTCAGGGTTTCAGTGTACTGAAAGCAAGACGTTGGCTGGAGCTGTGGTTCTCATCTTGGCTCAGGATTCTCTTCCAGGTTTGCTTGTTTGGGGCGGAATTTCTTTTCTTGCAACTCTAGGACTGAAGTCTCCATTATCTTTCTAGCCGTTGGCTGGGATCAGCTCTCAGCTCCTAGATGCTGCCTGCAGTTCTTTACCATGTAGCAACCATAGACAATTCACAACATGAGTGATTGCTTTCTCCCAGGCAACCTGCAGCATGTTTATGACTGTCTTCTGCTACCTGCCTGCAGAAAATAGTGCTTTTATAAAACTTATGTGATTAGGTCAGACCCACTTAAATAATTGCTCTCTATCATTAGGTCAACTAATTCAAGACCTCAGTTATGTCTGCAAAATCCCTTTTGATCTACAAAATATTCTAATCATGGGAGTGAAATTCACTATATTCAAAAATCTTGAGAATTATGCAGAGCATGTTTGCAATGAGTCAGTAAATCTGGGGATCCATCCTAGAATTCTGCTATTACATGGTTATCTCAAATCCACTATGTAAAAAATAATGCATTCAATTGTCGTAAGTTTGTAGAAAGTATTTTGCAATATACATAATTTTCCATGGAAATCATTAAAAATATTGAGTCAAAGATATTTCTTATTTTGAAGGGTAAAAAAATTAGTTCAGTTCCTCTATAGACTTAAAACATAACAGTATCATAAGAGAAATTAAATTTAGATGAATATGAATTAATATATCAGATCAATAAAGTGATTTATGTGAAAAGCTTGCAAAAGTGTATATTATCACATGTTAAGAGCAAGAAGAATGTTATACCAAGTGCAAAGAGTTCAGATCAAAGAAAAATAAACATACTTTTAAAAGTTAAAAACTATTTAAAAGAATTCATGAATATGAAGAATTAATAGAAGCAAACACATTCCATGCCATTAAAAGTTAATTTGAAGGATTAAAGGAACTCTTATGATTTAAAGTCACACCTTCAAAGAATTTTGTGAATATTTTAAACGTACAGACAAATATAGCATTTATTCAATTCAGTAAGACGTAGTGGAATTCTGTACAAATTGTAGGATGAGAAGAGATGTGAACAACAAAATTCACATATAAAAGAATGTGTTTATTTATCTATTTATTTAGCAAAAAAATGGAAAGATACCTTGCCAGATGCTGAGGAATATTTTTTAATATGGATATATGCATTTTCCTCTGCCACTTACCATGTAGAAAAGAAGACAGACATTGGTCAAAATTTCAAGGTGGAGTGCTATGAATAATAAAGATTGGTATGCTATAGAAACATGTAGCACTAAGGCTTGTTTGAAAAACATGATTACTGCAATTGGAATCAGGAAAAATATATTGAAAATAAGCTTAGTTCCTCTTTTGGTAATTGTTTTTTATTTTACTTTACGTTCAATGGTGAAGGAAGAAGTGTTGATTGTATGAAAATAATAAATTGTGTTCTTGATTTTAAAAGCAGTAAAATCTTGAATGTGATATCTTAGGATACTATTTCCAGTGCTTTGGTGAGAAGAATTAATAGCACAATGATTCTATATTATTTTTAAAGTAAAATACATTTTGACGTATTAATATTGGACTTTAAAAGGAAAAGAGGTTGGGCGTGGTGGCTCACGCCCGTAATCCCAGCACTTTGGGAGGCCGGGGCGGGTGGATCACAAGGTCAGGAGATCGAGACCATCCTGGCTAACACAGTGAAACCCCGTCTCTACTAAAAATAAAAAAAAATAAAAAATAAAAAAAAAAAATTAGCCGGGCGTGATGGCGGGCGCCTGTAGTCCCAGCTACTCGGGAGGCTGAGGCAGGAGAAGCGTGAACCCGGGAGGCGGAGGTTGCAGAGAGCCGAGATCACGCCACTGCACTCCAGCCTGGGCGATAGACCGGCGACTCCGTCTCAAAATAATAATAATAATAATTAATTTTAAAAAAAGGAGAAGAAAGGCATTAAAGTAGAATGCGACCCTCTTAACTATTTCAAAATTAGCCGATCTCAATTGTTAAAAAAACATTGACTTTCAGAGCTAGGGCATAGCTCAAAGGCCTTTCATGCTAATTTCTTAGACATAGATAATTCAAATATCTTCCGCATCTCTTAGGATATCACCAATAATAGGCACATTCTCACACTTCTTGAAGAAACCTCCTCTTTTTTTTTTTTTTGGAAAGTTATATTTCAATGTTTACATACAGTCCAAATTAGTGTCTATACACACTACATCATTGATTCCACTTATATGTCTGGTGTCTCTGATATTTCTTTCTTCTACAGTGCAGACCATTGACTATTTTGTAATTAGCTCTCATCTCATTTACTTCTGAATTATTCTGTTTCCCAAGCTAAATATTTCCAGTTTCACCAGAAATCAGAACTATTTCTCCATGCTACACATTATCATTTTAGCTTTAGTTCACTGTTTTAGCATATAAAAGTCTTTTTGACCATGTTTGTAATTGAACATATTTTCCCCTTCCATAAGTTTGCTAAAGATCTTTTTGTAATACCATTCAATAAACCAATAGAAGTATGAAAAGAACAGAGTGGATATTGGTGCACGTCTTTGGAAACTTGCTTTGCAACTAAAATCCATTCAATAATAGCTTGCTTTTAGGACACCAGAATTATTCCAAGTTTTCTAAAGTGGAATTAATACTGGGTTTAAAAAATGTCTGGTTGAAATCTAGATACAGCAGCCTACTGCCCTTGCACTTCACTGGTCTACTTAAATAGCAACACTTTCCATAGGAAAATGAAGTCATTTGGATATGATTTGTCATATCTGCAGTGCCTCAATGCCCTTTGATTCTGGGATCAATTTTTTTTAAAACCTCCTACAAACAGTTAACATATGAGGCCCTATTCATTTTAATCCTAAAATGGATTTAATTATTTTTAAAACAGAAATTTAAATTTGGATTTTCATCATGGCTTTGAAGTAGCAAAAATGCTTAAAAATAAAAGAGACTCTGAGATAGTGGCTAGCTAACTGACAAGTATGCAGATGAACTTTATCTTCTGCAAAATTCATAGAGTAGCGTGTCTCTTTAGAAAGCAGCCCTTGAAAGTCTGGGATTTTCTGATGCATAAAGAAGTGCTCTAAAAATGCCAGGGAGGTAGAACACTCATTGTGCTTGTCAATGGAATGTCCCGTTAGTAACCCCTGTGGAAATCACAAAGCTCCCAAGCACATTGAGTCATGAAGGTCACCCTGCATAAATCTGTCTACATTCATGAGTTGCTACCGCTAACTGCCACCACATCAAGCCCAGTGTACACCCCATGCTGCTGAAATGGCAGGACACATTGAATAAAATCCAAGCTCCTACATTCACATTTCTTTTTGTTTATCTTTAAGGCAGTACAGTATCTATTCAGAAACGTGCCCTTGAGCATTTGCATATCTGGAACAGCAGTCCCTAATCCTCCCAAGCTTTGAGAGAGGCATGTATTATTGGTTTGCACACATTTCAAGAGAAAAATGCTGGCCACAGCTCCTACTACAGAAATATGACATAGCATATTCTTAGTCTTGCAACATTGACAAATTGAAATAGCTAGGCAAATAATCATAATTCCAAGCTCTGACAACTAAAGATAATCATTTTTACATCAAAATAATAGTAGTTATGCTATACTGTGGTATATGTTTACAAATTTTACAGCTTAAAAATTCTCGAAGCATTACTTGTTTTATTTCCAAACATTGTAATGGGGAGATGTTAACTTTACCATTCTATAGATAAGAAAACACTCTCAGAAAAGCTAGGGTACTCAATGAAGTCAATTAGGACTTAGATTTAAATTCTGGTCCAAATGCAATATCCTGTAAATTTTGGTTCTGATTTTCAAAAGTAAAGATGTGTAATTTTTAATTAATCGTTTAAATAATTTTTTGAAAAATCATTTCTCTGCTACTGAATTCTGTCCTTTTCTAGATATGTTAGTATTTTTTAGTTGTGTTATATATTTAATATATATAATATATCTGTTAATATCATTTCTTACTGCATTAATGTATGTTACCACTATATTGTATTTCTCAATACAGAAAACGTTTAAAAAGTAGTAAACATTTGTCTATTTTACATTAAAATTTTTAATGTTGAAGAATTTCACAAGCATTATGGGAGAAAAAAAAATAAAAAAATAATAAAATAAAAGAACCGTATAATAGAAATGTATTCGGAAGGGCACTTTAGGTCTGAGAAATATTTAATATGTCTACTTTTTAATTCAAAAAAGGTCACTTTATAAACAATTTGACAAGATATTTTAAGTTTATGGAAAAGTTTATTCAATAAATACCACATCTATTTAGAAAAAATATAAAACTAGATACACAACATGAAACACCTATATCACATGAAAGAAAAACATGAAATTCCAAATAGATTGAAACTACAAAAATGTTGAAAACAGATACAGGAGAATATTTGTATAATCTTGATATGAAACTAAAAGATAGACTTGACAATGTATTAAAACTTCTGACAAAATATACCATGAGCACAGTTAAAAGATAATAAACAAGATTAATATTGCACATAACAAAGGAATCTATCTTTATTATACAAAGAGTCTTTATAGATTATTAGAAAAAAAGAATAGAAATATATAGGAAGTTAACAAGTGAAGAAATCCAAATGACAAATCTATTTGTTAAAATCTTAAAGTGTAAGTAAAATAGGATTCACTTGTCAGATTAGCAAAGATTAAAAATAATTTTATTGTATTTTATTTTATTTTGAGATGGAGTGTCGGTCTGTCGCCCAGGCTGGAGTGCAGTGGCGCGATCTCTTCTCACTGAAAGCTCCGCCTCCAGGGGTCACGCCATTCTCCTGCCTCAGCCTCCCGAGTAGCTGGGACTACAGGCGCCCACCACCATGCCCCGCTAATTTTCTGTATTTTTTAGTAGAGACGGAGTTTCACCTTGTTAGCCAGGATGGTCTCGATCTCCTGACCTCGTGATCCGCCCGCCTCGGCCTCCCAAAGTTCTGGGATTACAGGCATGAGCCACCGCGCCCGGCCTAAAAATAACTTTTAATATCCAATGATGTTATAAAATACAGTTTCGCTGGAGGCCATTATCCTAAACAAATTAACACTGAAATGGAAAACCAAATACTGCGTGTTCGCTCTTATAAGTGGGAGCTAAACACTGAGTAAATTTGGACACAAAGAAGGAAAAAATAGACACTTGAGGCTCCTTGAGGCGTGGGGGTGGGAGGACTGCAAGGGTACAAAAAAAAAAATTCCTATTGAGTTCTATTCTCATTACCTGGGTAACAAAATAATCTATACACCAAACTCCCACAATGAGCAAGTTTCCCACGTAACAAACTTGCGCAAGCACCCCCTGAACCAAAAATAAAAGTTGGATAAATAAATAAATAATAAAATCACACAAAGCAAGGAAAAAAATAAAACATAGGTGGTTTAGATTTTTTTTTCTCCTTTAAATAGCTTTTATTTTTAAGGCAAGTTTCAGGTTCACAGGAAAACAGAACAGAAAGCACAGAAAATTCCCACATACCCCCTCACCTGCTCCCCATGGCCTCCTCTCCTATGAATATTCTGCACCAGAGCGGTACATTTATTGCAACTGATGGACATACATAAACATGTTACTACCCAAATCCATTGTACACGTTAGGGTTTAGTCTTAGCGTTGTATACTCTATGGGTTTTAACAAATGCGTACTGACCAGTACTCACCATAATAGTGTCATGTAGAATAGTTTCATTGCCCTGAAATCCTCTGTGCTCCATATATTCATCCCTCTCTCCCTATAAATTTCTGGTAACTACTGATCTTTTTACTGTCTCCATAGTTCTGTCTTTTTCAGGATACCAAGTACTTGGAATCATCCAGTATGTAGCCTGTCCACACTTCCTTCTTAGTAATATGCATTTAAGTTATTTTCGTGTCTTTTCATGGCTTCATAACCCATTTTCATAGTGCTGAATGATATTCCATTGTCTGAATGGATATATTTATTCATTCACCTGCTGAAGGACATCTTGGTTACTTCCCATTTTGGCAATTATGAAAAGGCTACGTAGACATCCATGTGCGGGTTTTTGTGTGGACATAAGTTAGCAACTCATTAGACTAAATACCAAAGAGCATGACTGCTGGAGCATATGGTAAGACTGAGTTTAGTTTTGTAAGAAACCACCAAATTGTCTTCCAAACTGACTGCGCCATTTTGCAATCTCACCAGTAATGACTAAGAATTCTTGTTGCTAAGAATTTATGATCTCAGAGTTCTGGATTTTGGACATTTTAACAGACATGAAGTATTTCATTGTTAATTGGAATTCCCTTAATAAAATATGATGTAGAGCATCTTTTCGTATGTTTACTACCCATCATATATCTTATTTGTTGAGGTATCTGCTAAGTTCTTTTGCCAATTTTTAAAAGTGTTTTGAGTTTTGAAAGTCATTTGTATATTTAAAATAACAGTCCTTTATCATATAGGTATTTTGTGAAGATTTTCTTCCAATCCATATTTTTTCTTCCTGTCATTTTCTTTACAATCTTGCACAGACATAGCAAACATTTTTGATTTTTATGAAGCCTTGCTAATCAATTCTTTCTATCATGGATTGTGTCTTTGTTGCTGTCTAAAAAGTCATTGACATACCTAGGGTCATTTAGTTTTTCTCCTGTTATCATCTAAAACTTTTGTAGTTTTGCATTTTAAATTTAGGTCTGTGATTCATTTTTAGTTAATTTTTGTGAAGGGTATGAGGTCAAGGTCCAGACTGACTGTTTTTATTTGTGGATATCAAGTTGTTCTAGCAACTAGACTCAACTTTTGTCTAAAAAACTATTTTCGCTGTATATTATTGCCTTTAGCTTTTGTCAAATATCAGTTGATTTTATGTATGTATGTTTATTTCTAGGCTTTCTATTCTATCCTGTTCATCATTTGTTTATTCTTTTGCCAATGTTACATTGTCTTAATTACTGGAGCTCTATAATAATTGTTGAAATCAGGTAGCATCAATCCTCTAACTGCTATTCTTCAATATTGTGTTGGCTATGTTGTATCTTGCCTCTCTATGTAAACTATGCTTTCTAGAGTAACTTTTTTTTTAATTTCCCTAAGATTTTGGAGAACAGGTGGTGTTTGGTTACATGAATAAGTTCGTTAATGGTAATTGGTGAGAATTTTAGTTCACCTATCACCTGAGCAGTATCCACTGTACATCATTTGTGGTATTTCATCCCTCACCCGCCTCCCACCCTTTCCCCCAAGTCCCCAAAGTTCATTGTATCATTCTTTTTTGTTGTTGTTATTAGAAAAATAGAAACTTTAATGCTTTTTTGTTCACGTGACTTTAGTAATCTTTTGGAAATAAAGACAGTTTTAAAGATTATTGGTAAAATAAAAATGTCTTCAAAATGTAGACATTTGGTCTAAAGGTCAGATATTAGATTTGCTAAATGCTTTAAGTTTGTAAACTGCTTCCTTGACTTTTGAAAATTGTTCAATTTACTTATTTTGGAGCATTAGATTCTAGATAAGGGCTGGGGACATGTGAAGTTAGCCATGCCTCCTAGCTATACTAGAAAGAGTCAGATCTTATCTTCACTTCCATTTGGCTTCCTAGGCCCCACACGTAGTACGTAATTAAAATCTCTTACTTGTCGGGCTTTTCACCAAAAATAAAAGTTGCTAAGGGTTAACATTGTAACATGTGACTGAGACTACTGGAGAAATGGTTTTACATCCAAAGTATGTAAGGATAGTAGTATGTGTTTTTGGTAAAAGATTATAAGTCGGCATGGAAATGTGGCTTCTGTTAAAGAGAATATAATTTTGTCTAGTTTAGAGGGATTTAAAGATTGTCTTAACCTAAAAGAATATTGGGACAAAACTGAAGGTTTAAGGAAGTTGAAAAGGGTTTGTGAAGGGTTGGTCTTATGAAGAAAGTTCTGTGGGTATGAGTAAGTTGGCTAAGACTTGAAGGGGATTATTTAATTTTTTTCCATATGTTGAACATTAAAATAAAAGCACATTAATGCAGGGCCAGAATCTGGGCCCATGTGTCAGAATAATGGAGTTTTCTTAGAAAATTGATCTGCTGTTAACAGAAAATTGTAAAGGGTTCTAAAAAATTTATGAAAATCTTACCTTATGGTCAAACTAATTAAAACTGAATAGATTGATAAACTCTTATTTAGAAACTAGCTATAGCATTAAAGAGGCACTAATGCAAACATGAAATTTGGTTTTCTCTCTTTTTTCCTTTATCTTTTTTTATGTAAACTTTAGGGTTAGTTTGCTGATTTCCACAAAATAACTTGCTGTGATTTTTACTGGGATTGCACTGAATCTACAGAACAATTTTTGGAAATTACTGACATTTTGATATTACTAAGCATTCCTATCCATGAACATGGAATATCTCTCGATCAATAAGTCTTTTATATGTTTTTTATTATATAAATAACACTTGTTTAGAGTGTTGGAGATAGGCAAAAGACGAAATGATAACTTATAAAAGGAATTGTTTAAAAGTTTGAGGAAGATTGAGCACACTGTTTTTGGAAAAATTTACTGTGACCAAAGAATTATCCAACCAGTCAAGTGGTCTCCACATGTGACAGCAATATCGGGACAATTAAAGATGCCAGGAAATGTGTAATCTTTCAAAACTATGAATATAAAGGTATATCAGTCAACCAAGAAATAAATCGACATAAGGAACACATGAATAAGAAAACTGTGAATAGTCAACTTACTTAAATGTAGAATTAAATTTAGGAACTATACTACAAATTGTTATGCAAAAGAATGCAAATATATTATTATTACTAACTTAATTGTGGCAGACAAGATGAACCACACAGATATCTTTTTTTGTTTGTTTTGTTTTGTTTTGTTTTTTCTGAGACAGAGTCTTGCTCTGTCATCCAGGCTGGAGTGCAGTGGTGTGATCTCGGCTCACTGCAACCTCTGCCTCCTTGGTACAAGCAATTCTGCTGTCTCAGCTTCCCAAGTAACTGGGATTACAATCACACACCACAACTCCTGGCTACTTTTTGTATTTTTAGTAGAGACGAGGTTTCTCCATATTAGCCAGTCTGGTCTTGAACTCCTGATCTCGTGGTCCTCCCACATCGGCCTCCCAAAGTGCTGGGATTAAAGGCGTGACCCACCGCACCCAGCCACCACACAGATATTTCTTAAAGGCGATCTGCACAGCTGTAAATTTTGTGATTAGTTGAGAGTCTGATAGTTGAGAGTCTTTGTGATTAGTTGAGAGCTGTTGTATTACATAAGGTCTTGTTCTACTTTTGAGTCTAGTCAAGCTTTTCTCTGCAGGGCCATAACTAATGAATGCCTGAGAAAAGCAGTGGCACAGGGAACATTTACACCCAATGCTGGACTTCTCTAACTGGCTCTTTGCCGTGGAGCTCCTTATGGAACTGACAGAGAGACTTTTCCAGACTTGCATTGCAGTCTGATGGCTCCCTAGTAAACCTAACTCTGTCATGCTGTCTCCTTCCAGGAGAACCCACACTGCAACAGCAACTTTTTATATTGAATAATTTCAATTATATAAAAAGTTGAAAAATTATAACAAACATCCGTATTTAATTTTCAGCCATGATAAATGTTTGCACAATTGCTTTATCTTTTTTACCATATATATATAGTGTGTATATATATAAAAATATATAGAGAAAGATATATATGTGTGTATACATATGCATACGTGTGTATATGTATATATTTGTCCTACCATTAGGTTCGCCTGCACACACCTTGAAACTATTGTTCAATATTTTAATTTGTGTATCTCAGTAATGAGGAAAGTCTCTACATAGCAAAAATATATTACCTTCTCAATAAATTTAATATTATAAAATTCAATTATCTAGTATAAATTTCATATTCAAATAGCACAAGGTATCCCGTATTTATTTTATAATTGTTTTTCTGGTTTTGGAAACAAGAATCAAACAAGGATTACAAAACTGAATTAAGTTGACATGTTTCTTTAAACCACAAGAGTCTCCCAACCCTCATTTTATAATTGTTGTAGTTCTTCATAGTATTGATTTAAAAAAAAAAAAAATCTTAGTGGCTTTGCAAAATATCCTGTAACTTTCATTTGTTTAACTGTTTCTTCATCATTAAAGTTACACCCTGCTGGCAACAATGCTACATAGGTGATATTATGCCTTCTCAGCACTTTTCCTTAGAGGTTATCATATCAGTTTAGCAGATTTTTAATTTTCAGGTATAAATTCTTAAAATTAAAAGTGAAGAGACCAGAAGTTGCTATAATTAGAAATAACGGGCTAGAAAGTGAGCTAGATTAAGTTCCAAAATTGTAAGCCTGGAAGATTAAAATATTCTATTCGACATTTTTTAAGTAACCATTGACTATGTATTAGACCTTTTCCTGGTTGCTGGAAGATGTTTCAATGAATAACCTATAGCCATTACCTTAGAAGAGCTCAATATGTAAACAAAGATGATAAAGATTAATGCTAACTTTTAAAGACATAAGTGCTTAAATGAAGCTTGGTACAAACTTGCAAAACACACAGACAACAGTTACTATTCCTAGGTATGATGTAGGGAGTGGTCAGCAAAAGATAATAGCAAACATGACATTTCAGTTCTGTCTTAAAGACATTTCTCGCTGTCAAATAAATAGTATATATCCTAGATAGGTCAAAAGAAAATAATATCAATTCAATTGGATAGATATAGACAGACAAATAGAAATATATAATAGATAATGATGATGAAGACAGATGAAAGAGAGAAAGAATCATAATTTCTTAAAATGGAAACGAAAGGCATCTAAGAAAAATCAGTGGCAGATAAGAAAAGGTAGTTTATTACGGGAACTTGGCAGTAGTATATGATAAAAACCAGGGACCAGCCTTTGCAGTGTGCAAAGTGGTCAACAATGAGGATCTATAAACTATAGTAGTGGTGTTCAGGAGATTGATTTGACAAGATATGCTAAACAGTTAAGTTTAGTCATCATTTATTGATAACCAGGCACTAAGTACCTTGAGTTCAAAGATCACTAACATCAATGGTATTACTCAGTGCGACAGAAATAATATCACTATTTATCAAGTTTTGATGCACTGTGCTAAGCATTTTGAGTGCTCAGCACAAAATCTAATCCTCACAACAACCCTATACAGCAAGAGCATACATCTTTTTTGTGCAATGAAAAAGCTGAGACTAAGTCTGGCATTTTTCCAAAGGCCACAATCTAGAAACAACCAGGATACAAGTACCCTGACCCCAAAGCTTTTTTTTTTTTTTTTTTTTTTTTTGGTGAGTATGCTACAATGGAATAGACCTTTAAATTCCACGTCCTTGTAAAAATTCAATATAAAATTGGGGGGTGGAATACAAAACATGTAACAGGTGATCCATTTTATTTTGCCAAATAACAATATTAACAATTATATACAAGCAAAACTATTATCTATCATAAGCATTATTTCATAGAGGAGGAAAGGTGTTAACACTAAAACTTTTCAGAATGAAAGATATCCATTTACATTGAAACACTTTTGAACTGAAAGTTATAGAATGTATCCCAATGCAATGTTCAGTACTTAGCTTCTACAAACTGATTAACTCTATTATTCAGGCATTCCAATCTATGTAGTAGCATATGGAAACCAATATAATTACTGTCCAAAGAATCAGATATAGCTCTGCGTATAAGGAGTTTGCATTCTAATAGAAATGTTTGGCACACAGGTAGACAACTGCAAGAAAATCTAGCAAATATATTACTGATATGGCACAGATGGAATGAAATTTGGACACATAGCCCAATTTAAGAGTTTGAAAAAATATTTTTTGAATGATTTGTTTACAGAACTGGCACTTGATGGATGAGTAAAAGCAAAAATCAGTGAAGAAAGATAGTCTTTATGTTTCAAATAGAGGGAGCAATCTTCATAAAAATTCAGAAGCATTAAATGTCATATTTTATAAGTAACTATAAACAGAAAATTTATACTGCAAAGGGAAATGTTAATCAGGGACTGGTAAAAGATTCAGTTGCAAAAGTGTAATTGTCAGTTTAGAGAGTTTTGGACACCTTTCTAAGGTGTCTGAATGATACAAACAGAGGAATCATTGAAAGCTTTTAAACAAAATGAAATAATCATACAAGCAGTGGGGAAGATAAATAAAAAGGTAGAATGGCGTCTAGGTATTGATAAGTTATTGTTTTAGTTAAGGTGAAATGTGATGAGGGTAAGGATTTACCTTTTAGTAATAGTAGCTAACATTTATTAATCACTTTTCAACCTCTATATGTATTATCTCACTTAATCTGGAAACATGTCTGTTACCATATTAGTAGCTCTACTTTATAGATTAAGGAACCAAGGACATTGTTATAGGCCAAATTGTGTTCCATCAAAATTTATACATTGAAGTATTTTCCCATACTTCAGAATGTGACTGTATTTGTAGACAAGATCTTTAAAGAGGTAAAGTGAAGTGAAGTAATATGGGTAGGCAATAATAAAATATGACTGTTGTCCTTATAAGAAGAGGAGATTAGGACCCAGACAACACGCTGACCAGGAACAACCCTGTGAAGATACAGCAGGAAAGCAGCCACCTGAAAACCAGAGAGAGAAGCCTCAGAATAAAACTGCGTCCGGGATTGGTTCCTTCTTGATCTTGCTGACTTCAAGAATGAAGCCACACACCCTCGTGGTGAGTGTTACAGTTCTTAAAGATGGTGTGTCCAGAGTTTGTTCCTTCAGATGTTCAGATCTGTCTGGAGTTTTTTCCTTGTGGTGGGTTCACAGTCTCACTGATTTCAGGAGTGAAACCACAGACCTTCACAGTAAGTGTTACAGCTCTTAAAGATGGTGTCTCTGGAATTCTTTATTCCTCCCAGTGGGTTTGTGGTCTCACTGACTTCAGGAATGAAGCCACAGACCCTCACGGTGAGTGTTACAGCTCCTAAAGGTAGAGTGGACCCAAAGAGTGAGCAGCAGCAATACTGTGATGAGTGAAAGAAGAAAGTTTCCACAGCATGGAAAGGGACAGGAGCAAGTTGCTGCTGCTGGCTTGAGTGGCCAGCTTTTATTCCCTTATTTGGCCCTGCCCACGTCCTGCTGATTGGTCCATTTTACAGAGTGCTGATTGGTCCATTTTTTACAGAATGCTGATTGGTGCATTTACAAACCTTAAGCTAGACACAGAGTGCGGACTGGTGCATTTTTACAGAGTGCTGATTGGTGCATTTACAAACCTTTAGCTAGACACAGAATGCTGATTGGTGCATTTTTACAGAGTGCTGATTGGTGCGTTTATAAACCTTTAGCTAGACAGAGAGCGCTGATTGGTCCATTTTTGCAGAGTGCTGATTGGTGTGTTTACAAATCTTTAGCTAGACACAGAGCACTGATTGGTGTGTTTACAATCCTTTAGCTAGACAGAAAAGTTCTCCAAGTCCCCACCCAACCCAGAAGCCCAGTTGGCTTCACCTCTCAAAATCAATCCTGCTGACACCTTAGTCTTGGACTTCTCGCCTCCAGAAATATAGGAAAATACATTTCTGTGGTTTGAGCCACCCAGTTGGTGGTATTTTGTTATGGCAGCCCTGGAAAACTTAATACAGATATCTTAAGGTCCAGGGACTTATAGGTGGCAGATCAGGATTTAAACTAAAGCAGTCTAACTTCCAAGTTAGAGTTACTTTTCAAGCAGATATGTCCATCAGGAGGCTAGATAAGATTTCTGGTCACAAAAAAAATTCAAATCTTCATGATCGATATGTAAGTCTTCTGAGAAAATGTTTGCTAATGCCATGCAAGTGGGTAAGCTCTCTTAAATGTGCATGTAGAAAAGAAAAGCGAGAGCCCAATAGGAGACTCTGGAGGAACATTTTCCTTTAAGGAGAGGAGGAAACTCCATGAGTGAAATACAGAAAAAATAATAAAGAGTGAGATACAAAACTGAAAAGGAAAAACTAACATTACAAAAGCCAAAGGAGTCACTGATATTTAAGAAGTACTTTCTCCACAGAAGACGGACAAATTCTGTTTCTTTCTGACAAACTTATGACTGGAATTGTCTCAAAAGCAGCATCAGTTCCCATAAGGGAGTGCCCCAAACCCTCTGGAAATGGGGCCAGTTGGGATTCCAAAGAAAGAAGCACTAAACAGCAGGGTGATCTAGAGTGATCTGTCCAAAGCATGTATTAGGAGAACTTACCTGTATGGTGCTGCAGCATATCCTCATGAAAGACAGAGAAAGAAAGCAATAATCCAGTAGGTATGTCTACAGTGGGAGAATCAGGGTATGGAGTTTGTATGACGGTTTAATGGCTAAGGGCCAGGGGTTGATTGTTTCAGTGCTTTGGGCAGCAACCTAGACATTTGTATCAGTTCCTAGGAATGTTCAAAGACTAGTTTTGCATTCAAGCCTGCTGGGAAAAATCTGCAGGTGGCCGGGTCACAGGGTAGTCAGGGCACTCTGTGTGTTCACTTAGGATTCAGAAGGAAAGTGGGAAAACCGGGGGACCTTACAAATGGCCAAGAGGTATTTGAAAAGTTGCTCAACATTACTAAGCAGTAGGAAAATGCAAATCAAAACCACAATGAGACAACACCTTATGTCTTTCAAGATGACTATTTTTTAAAAAAAGTATTGACCAGAAGACCCAAGATGGCCAACTAAAAGCACCTAGAGGAGCTTATCCCACTGAGAGACCAGACCATCAAGAAGACTGGCATACCCTGGCAGACCTTCAGAAGGGATACACTGAGAGGGGACAGCGAGAGGATGTACACCCTGGGCTGAAGGGCTGAGGGGGAGGAAGCTGGGGACCCTGCATGGCATGGCCAACCACCAAGACTCATTCCTGACCTTGAGCAATTACTAGGGAATGGATGAGTTAAATAGATGTGGAGTGGCCTACTCTTGCCAGGGACCTCCAGAATCCTGGCTGCAGGATACTCAATTGCACACCTGGACATTTGAGCTGGTAGGGAGAGCTGCTTGGAGAGTTGGCAGGAACAGGACTCTAGCCTGTCCAGAGCCCAGAGGTTTTGCCATGGGAGTGGCTACAGTGGAGCATGGCCAAGTATGCCTATACCCCCATCTCACCATGCTCCTCTAGGTGGCTTTGGTCTTTGTTGACTGTTGAACCTTGACAGCACAGGGCTGCCTTGCCTGTGGGATGGAGTCATTCTGACCTTAATGCCCCACTCTCTACCAGCCTTTGCCAGGGCCCCTACCTGGCCATATCTGCTTGCAGTACAGCCTCGGATGCTCAACTGAGGCATTTCACAGCAGCCACTGCCACAACTACTTCACTGGCAGACCCCTACCTAACCATCAGAGAGCTTCTGCTGATGGTCCCCCACCAGCACAAAACCACCCACATCCTCCCCCTAATACTTTGATGGTGCTCATTCAACTGCAGCCTACTACCAATACTTTGCTGATGTGCAATCATTCAGCTTCCTCTGACTGCTTTACCTCTGCATGTGAACAGATGGATCTAACACTGACTGCCCCATCCCTGCTGGAATACGTAAACCCCACTGTGACACTGCCTGCGACTGCAGGTGCATGCACATGTGTGGACCCCACAGTGCTGCCTCCCTGCTGCCTCTGCCACATGTGCTGAATACCACCACACTACCACCCTGCTGCCACCAGCACATGTGCTTGAGCACAGACCCCAATGCCACCACCCCAATGAAGTGCTTTTGCCAGAACCACAAATCTAAGTGTTCCTGCTAGCCGACCAGGAACACCTCAATTCCTCCAGCTCAGGAGGTGCTCAACATTGAGGGGCCATAGAACAAATGCCATAGGCCTGGTGCCTGACCCCCAGGGTTAGAGCACAGAGTCCGGGAGTGGTGAGATGAGCCTTGGCCTCCTGAAATGACACAAAAAGGAAGCCAGTTAACTGAACCCAAATTATACCATGATAAAGCCCTCAAAGACATCAAAGTTGAGAAATAACAAGCATAAGAACTCTGGCAACTAAAAAAGCAAGAGTGTATTAGGCCGTTTTCACACTGCTATGAAGAAATGCCTGAGACTTGGTAGTTTATAAAGGAAGAGGTTTTAATTGACATACATTACCACATGGCTGGGGAGGCCTCAGGAAACTTACAATCATGGTGGAAGCAGGCACTTTCTTCACAAGGCAATGAGAGAGAGAGAGAGCTTGGGAAGGAGAAACTGTTCAACACTTGTAAGACCATCAGATCTCATGAGAACTCACATACTATCATGAGAAAAGCATGGAGAAACTGCCCCCATGATCCAATCGCCTCCCACCGTGTCCCTCCTGTGAAATGTGGGGATTATAGAGATCACAATTCTAGATGACAGAGTGTCTTCTTACCTTCAAACAACTGCACTAGCTCCCCAGCAATGGTTCTTAACTAGACTGAAATGGCTGGAACAACAGATGTAGAATTCAGAATCTGGATGGCAACAAAGATTATTGAGATTTAGGAGAAAGTTGAAACCCAATCCAAGGAATCTAATGAATCCAGTAAAGTGATAGAAGAGTTAAAAAGACAAAATAGCCAGTTTAAGAAGGAACAAAACTGAACTGCTGGAGCTGGAAAGCTCACTACAAAAATTTCACAATACAATCAAAAATATTAACACAAGAATAGACCAAGCTGAGAAAATAATCTCAAAGCTCAAAGACCAGTTATTCAAATCAAATCAGTCAGACAAAGTATAAAAGAAAAAAAAGAATAAAAAATAATGATGAAACCTCCAAGAAATATGGGATAATGTAAAAAGACCAAACCTAGGACTCATTGGTATGAAAGAGAGGAAGACAGAGAGCAAATTGGAAAACATATTTGAGAATATTGTCCACAAACATTTTCCCAACCTTGCCAGAGAGGTCAACATTCAAATTCAAGAAATTCAGAGGACCCCTATAAGATACTATATAAGACAACCAGTCCCAAGACACACAGTCATCAGATTCTCCAAAGTCAATCCAAAAGAAAAATATCAAAAAACTAGAGATAAGAGGCAGGCCATGTACAAAGAGAACCCCATAAATCTAACAGAAAACCTTTCTGAAGAATCTGTGCAAGCCAGAAGAGAATGAGGGCCTATATGCATCATCCTTAAATAAAAGAAATTTCAACCAAAAATGTCATAGCCACTCTAAACAAGCTGCATAAATGAAGGAGAAATAGAATATTTTCAGACAAACAAATGCTAAGGGTATTTGGTACCACCAGACCTGCCTTACAAAAGGTCCTTAGGGGAGAGCTAAACATGAAAACAAAAGACTATTCCTGGCCACCACAAAAATATATTTACATACATACACCATTGACACTATAATGCAACTATACGATCAAGTCTACATAACAACCAGCTGACAACACAGTGACAGCACAAAACCCACACATATCAATATTAACCTTAAATATAAATGGGCTAGACACCCCACTTAACAGTCATAGAGTGGCAAGACCCAACTATATGCTGTCTTCAAAAGACCCATCTCACATGCAATGACACCCATAAGTTCAAAGTAAAGAAGTGAGGAAAAATCTGTCAAACAAACAGTAAGCAATAAAGAGCAGGGGCTGGTATTCTTATTTCAGACAAAAACAGACTTTAAATCAGCAATAATCAAAAGAGAAGAGCATTACATAATGATAAAGGGTTCAATTCAACAAGGAAATACTGCCATTTTTGAGTTGTGACAACATGGACAAACCTGGAAATCATTATGCTAAGTGACATAAGACAGACAGAGAAAAACAAACATTATATGTTTCCATGTATACATGAATCTTAAATAGTCCAACTCATAAAATCAGAGAGCAAAATGGTGGTTGCCAGAGGCTTGGGGAAAGGGAAATGTGGAGGTTTTGGTCAAAGGTTGTGAAGTTTTAATTACGCAAGGTAAATAAGTTCTGGAACTCTACTATATGGCATAGTGTCTATAGCTAGAAATACTGTATTGTATATATAAAACTTTCTAGGAAGATAGATCTTTAGCATGCTTGCGACAAAAGAAAAAAATTATGATAAGAATGGGAGGAAACTTCGGGAAGTTGGGAGGTGATAGATATGTTTATGGCCTTCATGGTGGTGATGGTTTATGGACATATACTAATCACCAAATGCATCAAATTGTGGACATTTTAAATATGTATAGCTTTTTACATAGCAATCATACCTCAATAAAGTGTTTTTTTAAGCTGAAAGATAAATATTTAGTTGTGGTGTTTCATTATGTAAATAGGTCAAATTATCAATTATGTGACAGATATGGTTTAATATTTATTATGTATTAAGAAGCATTCCTATTGTTGATGTTGAAAGGAGCAGTTTCAGTGCTATGATGTTGAGAAGGACATGGGAGTGGTAAGTGGGAGAACACAAGTGCAGTCTTCTAACTTTGATGTGAGGACGGGAGAAGAAATAACAGAAAAAGTAAAAAGCGGGGAAAGGCCTCAATCAAGAGGAGTGAGAGTATGTTTAATTCATACATTTAAGTTTGTCATGTAAATTTTCAGCAGAAAAATATAAGACAAACTTGGAGCTGCTGCTAAGGGCAGGAGATTTACTTGTGGGACCTACCAACAGATATGTAATAATTAAAATTAGGAGTGAATGAGAAATCCAAGGGAAAGGAACAGAGAGAGAAAGAGGAGAAAGTGACACAGAAAAAAGAGAGAGAGAGAGAGAGACAGACAGAGGTGTGCAGAAAGCCAATGGACAGGCTTTATAGTAGAAATGTAGAGATTTCAAAGGTTGTCAGGAAAGTATTAATAACAGTCATAGAACTGCAATTGTCCTCATTTACAGAAAGTTAAGAGAAGGATCTGTGAATATATATTAGATGACAGGATGAGAGGATTTTTTATATTAATACTACAAATTCTGTTGGTAATCATAATAGAAAAGTATTGTAATGACAGAGTCACCTCTATTCCCTAAAAATGCCTATTCTTCTATTTGCCTTCTTTCCCATTTATATTGTTGATTCATACAGGGCTCACCAGATTCATTAGATTTTGTAAAGTACACATAGAAAGTGCTTAATAATATTTCCCAGTATGATTAAAAAACAGTAAAAAATAGGCCGGGCAGGTTGGCTCATGCCTGTAATCCCAGCTCTTTGGGAGGCAGAGGCAGGTGGATCACCTGAAGTCAGGAGTTCAAGACCAGCCTGGCCAATATGGTGAAACTCTGTCTCTACTAAAAATACAAAAAATTAGCTGACATGGTGGTGCACACCTGTAATCCCAGCTACTCGGGAGGTGGAGGCAGGAGAATCACTTGAATCCAGGAGGCAGAGGGTGCAGTGAGCCGAGATCATACCACTGCACTTCAGCCTGGGCAACAAGAGATAAACTTCATCTCGGAAAAAAACAAAACAAAACAAAACAAAAAACAGGGAAAAAAAGTCATAAATTTGAATATAAAATACAACTATGAATTGTACAACTGCAAGAAAGAAAGTTATGGTACAAAATTGACATTTTTAAAGGTTAACTATATACAGAGTTCTATGTGTAATCTTTAATTATTCCAAATATTTGTGGGGAAACAAAGCTGAGCCATAAAGAGATTATTATGCATATTAAAACACATTATTTTAAATTTAAAACTGACATGTACTCAACTAATTAGAATGGGAGTCAAAAGCCTGCCTATCTTGAAGTAGGGGTAGGGTAGATATCACACCATTACTAACATGGTAGTTAGGTAGGGGAAAGCTCCCGGAAAACAATGTGTGTAATGGATGAATGGATCTTTAGGCCCCTCACTTATGCTTACAGTTATGGCTCTTTATCAGTTAGCACCAAAATAATTTATACACATACGTGAATGTGGGTCAGAACTACTTTGCCATATATGATACGCCCCACTAAGATTTGATTTCTCTTCAATCTTATAATTACTGCATATGCAATATGGTCATCTGGTAACATAAAATGTTTTTCATTCACAAACAAAAAATGTTAACAGAACATCACTGTCAACATATTTCAATTGCAAGGCAAATGTCTGTTAACAAGGACATAGATGACAAAAATATTGAAACACTTTAGAATCACAACTGAAATAGATAATGTTACATTTTAGAGTTGTTATCATAAGGATATTTTGGATCTTATTAAAGTATTGTGAATTATAATTAATTTTCTCATCCTTCACCACTTAACCAAATTTTAGAAAAATTGTGCTGAAAGTTAAAAGCAGTTATGTTCATGCATTTTAGTATAAAGGGAATCCCTATGACTACATTTGATATTTCAACTGTTTGTTCAACCACCAAAATCCATTCCATATGCCAAAAATAACATCTTCAAAATTTCACAGCATAAAGTCATTTTCAAATTCTCCACAATGGAGTGTAACAATCTGCTGAATTTTGCCAAGTTATATAAAGGAAAAATGGACTTGATTTTTTTGGCTTAAAACCATGTTGTTAAAATATTTTAATATGTTAGACATAATATTAGAAAATATATTCAAAACCATGATTTAAGAATGTTACTTTGTGGTTATTTGTGGGATAAATATTATTCTTGATTAGACCATAATATGTATTATGTATTCTATCTTTTAAGCTCTTTTACTAGCACATAATTCAATACTCTTCAATGTTTCTGATGATGAACACTAGTAATGGTTATTATCACTACTGTATCTAATTTTCAGCTCAATGCTTCCAGAGATTTTATGTATTAGGGGAAAATGTAGAGCATAGCTATGAAACAAAGTTGCCTCAACACATAAGTGAATTTCAACTTACTGTAATATAACACTGTTTCATTTTTAAAGTGTCTATAATATACCTTATCATTATAATACATTTATTAGACAGATAAGGCAGGTATCTATATTCTCATTTTAGAGATGAACAAATGTAAAACAAAAAGATTAAATGAACTCTTTAAGGTCACAAAACAAAAGTAACAGGATAAGTATTAAATCAGGTCTTTTGACAAATACTGGCCTCTTTTCACCATGCTTCTCCAGAAACAAAGATACTTCATTTTATGCCGAAGTTGTTATTTCAGGAATGTCCTTAGTGCTTTCTTGAAATTAGTTGAGTCAACAAAATGCATCAATCATGGTAATTTTTAAAAAGAGAAATAATTATTTTTATTGCGACGCAAACTGAGGCTTGCCAGATTTCTATTGTATGTTAATTTCTGTGAGACTAACTTTAATGCCTACCTGCAGACACAGGGTACACATTAGTACAACATCATCGCGTACCATTTTTCTTGTGTATAGAATAATTTAAAAAAATATGACTCAGCAGGTTAAGCAATGAGTTAGAAACTTCAGGCTCTGTGAATTCTAATCTCTAGTACCTTGGTGGTAGCTAAAATATAAAAATGTGAATGGTTAAATCCCATCTGTAGTTAAATTTAGCCCATTTAGCTTAGGGAAAAAAGGGCTACATTTTGGGTAATAATTGTATTTGAATGTTCTTCCTCCCGCTTGTATTCTCTAGACAACAACTAACCTACTGATGACCTAAGAATCCACAGTTGAGAAACAATTACAGTTAAAATTCCCTAACAGGAATGAGATATGAATAAGGGTTATGTGTGACAAAACTGTATCCATCTCCCGCAGATGGCCCATAGTAACAGTGCCCTAGCGATCTGATTGATTCCTATAATAAATAATTTTGGAAAACAAATGCTTTCTCGTCATGCAGCATGTTCTAAAACCATTCCTGTAAGTAAACTTGAGATAATGTGTTTTTTGAGTTCTTACTTCCTTCTCACAGCTGCTACCATGAAAGCAGTTATCCTTTCCACTCTGCCCCCAACAACAACAATAAAAGCTCTCTTCTATGTCTCTAATTGAAATAACTTACAAAAATATAAGGGAATTTGAATGAGAAAATAATAGAATGATCCCTAGGAAAGGAAAAGTAAGGCAACATTTCAAATCCTCACATTTAGGGAGAGAATTGGTGGGAGGGGAGACTACAGAGCTAAAATTAAGTAGCTAGTTCTCAATGAGAGCTCAAGAAAGTAACAGAGAGGAATGGAAATAAGGCTGAAATGAATAAATGAATAAGCAGTAAGTTGAAAGACCCATAAGAACAGCTATTCATCCCCCCCTTTACATCCAAACAAATAAAACTGGCTTTAATGATTCAATAATCCACAGTGAGGACGATGGACATTATTTTGTTATATTTATCTCCCTTTGAAATTTACCTAATTTAATGAGATTGTACCAATTTTTACTTTCAATCAAAGGAAATCAGATATAAATACATATATTTTTTTTTCTATTTTACTGATTTCATCTATACATCATACATTTACACCAAGTCTAACACTCTTTCTAGAACAGAAGCAATCTGTGGATGTTCATTAGGGTTGTCAAAGTACCCCTATTCAGGAGAAAAAAAAAAGTTATTTCTCCCTCCTGACTCTTTTCCCTTTTTTCTTCCTTTCTTCCTTTTTTTCTTTTGTTTCATTCCAGAACGTGTACTGTTTGCCAATATGTCAGTGTATATGTCTCTATATAATGCTGATTGTAACTTAATTTTCCTCTGTAGCTAACAGTTTTATCCAAGGAAATTTAAGAACAAACCAAGCACAATAATGTCTTAGTTCATTCAGGCTGCTGTAACAAAAATACCATTGACTAGATGGCTTATACAACAAACATTTATTTCTCGCAGTTCTGAAAGCTGGGAAGTCCATGATCAAGGTGTAAACAGATTCAGTGTCTGGGAAGAACCTGCTTCCTGGGTCATAGATGATCTTCTTGCTATGTCCTTACATGGCTGAAGACAAAAGAAAGCTCTCTGGGGTCTCTTTTGTAACAGCATTAATCCCATTTAGAAGGATCTATCCCCATGACATACTCACCTCCTAATACCATCTCATTGGGGGTTAGAATTTCAACATATGATTTTTGCAGGGACACAAACATTCAGTTTATAGCAAATGATTAGGTGGTGTCTCTCTACCCATGTTGATGTATTCTTAGAAGAAAGATGGAAATAATCTCTGCTAGTTTACTTAGTGTGAAAACAAACAAAAAATCTCCCACCCTGTGCATAATAAAAGAAGTACTGGTACTTTTCTGGGTTCATAGAAGAGCCAAATTATGAGACAGAAGCAGCCATGGTAATGCTATGTTTTCCAATGGCTTGCCAAAATATTTTACATACCGAAGTTTGTATTGTTGTGACATGAGAAGTGATAGAGTCAAATCTAGATTATCAGCACCACCTCTGGACCTTTCTATATGATGGAGGCCTTGACCTTTCCATCTTCAACACGGTCATTTTAATCCTCCTCTGTGTACTCTGAACCTCCTAAAACAACAGATGGCTCTAAGTTAGTATAGTAAATTAATATTCCTTATGTACTATTTCACACCAAATTTTACTTAGTATTTTATCGATGGTCAACATTTGTTATAATCTTAGAACTTTTACAGAGAAATTATTTCATGTGTAGCCTCTGACTTATACAAATAATGTTCTGATTTTATCTTCACCTTTAAAAATTCATACATGCCAAAATACTTTCACATACCTCTTGAACTACGAGTTTAAGAATCATAAGTTTGGGGACACTAAATTTGAGGGGAAAATAGATTCTGAGGATCGCTGATCAGCCCTGAGACAGTTCTCTAACGCATTTCTCTGGACGCTAAGAATTACTAGTTTTCCGAACATAGTCCCTACTCATATAATGTCTACTGAGGGAGACATATATATAGTTTAAATATACTCAAGAATATTATTTAAAATTATTTAAATGTCACAAAAAGAAAAATGATCCTGTCTAAATAATAATAATAATATTACCAACTTTATGTTAAAATTTCTGAGGAAATGGTAATTAAGTTAGTATCTTAAAGACCTTAATTATCTTAAACATACTTAATTCAATAAGAATTAGCTAGTGGTAATTATTGGCTAGAAGAAGGGCACAAGGGTTAAGGTGAATTTATTCATATGGGAACAAAAGGCTTATACAAATTTTCTGATAGGCAAAAGAGGTTAGTACATTACAGAAACTGAAATTAGATTTTTTCAGTTGAACAAGTAGGGGAGTCATGTGAACAGAATTTAAATTTAGAAGCATGAGGCAAATTACACAGTTCTTTAGAGACATGTTAATGAACCACATTTTAAAAATTCCAAATAATAGGAGAAGCCTTTGGTACTAATTATGAATTAATGGTATAAAATACTTAATTTTAAAATAACATTTTGGTTGTCATGTGGATATTGAATTAAAGGGTGTTACATTTTTTTCTCTCTCCAGTCAATGTAAAAAAATAAAATTCCCTTTGTGAGTGCGCTACAAGAAAAAGCAACAATGGCAAACGTATTTCTTAAACCAGAGGGAATGTATTACATTTCTCAAAAATAAAAGCCAAAATACATAATGCTGTATCAGAAATACCATACACACTAGCCAAAGATAAGAACAATACTTCTCAACTGGGGGCAGTTTTGCCACCCAAGGGATGTTCGGCAGTGTCTGGAGATGTTTTTGACTCTGATAACTTGGGAGATGGATGTTGCTACCAGCCACTGAATAGAAGCCAAAAATGTTGCTAAACATCTTACAAGGCACACTATAGCTCTCCACAACAAAGAATTTTCCACTCAGAAGTGTCAATACTACTGAAGTCGAGAAACTGTGCTGTTTATTATCAAGACCATCACTGTACTATTAGTATCTTCCCATGAACTCTCTCTTCTGTAAACATTTCCCGGTCATCAAATGACCAGACCAGGATTATTCCAAGGTTGAGGACAGCTTGGATCCTTCCACGATGAGGTAGACATGAATCTATAATGCAAAGCAATTTTCTGCTTGAATCAGTCATATTGTTTCTGCCAAAATTAAGCTCTGATAATCAAAATGACTAATGGTGAGTTTCAGTGTATAATATAATCAATTCTCATTTTTGAGTAAGAGACTAAAGTAAGCTGGAGTTCAGGCAGCAAGGAAATTCTTGTGTTAGCTGCACCACATTAGATTATGTTTGGCTGGCCTTATGGTGAAGAGAGTGAGAGATTGAAGAGATCAAATCAGATTTACCCTTCGATGAAAAGTGTTTAGGGGTATGTGTTTGTGTGTGTGTGTCTGTGTGTGTGTGTGTGTGTGTGTGAAATATTTGCAATAAAACACACCTTGTGAACCACTAACTACTATATGGCCTTTAATCTAAAATACATTGTTTTAACCTTGGGCTTAATAAGAACTTTATTTTCACTTTAAAAATAATAATTTAAAAGCCTATATATTCTGTTGTGTCTCCAGGTCACAATAAATTGAAATGTAAATTCTAGTGTAAAATCCACTGCAGTAGTAAAGAAAACGATCGCTATGGCAATGTAATCATGAGGTTCTGTATAGTGTATTGAAATGACATTTCAACTCTACAAGGTGACAACAACTTGTCACAGAGACCATGCTTGAAGTTCTCCCTTAGACCCAGTTCCAAATAGCTTAAGACTTGAACCGAACAAAGAGTAATGAGAAAATACATTTAAACCAGAGAATTCAGAGCCAAACACTTAGTCTATTTATACAGGAAGCATGTTAAAAGAACCAGTCTCACCAGGATAACAAATTCAGACTGTTTGAAGCCTGAAAGTTTTGAGTATGCATTAGAAATATTTTTTGAGGAAATAAAAAGAGAATTTTTACATCTTTGTACTCAGAAAAAATAATCAACTTTCCATTCAGTTTTTTTTGTACCATGAAAACAAACTTAACAAACACACAAATGGTTAGGTTTTTGTATGCTACAGGTCAACATTCAATTGAAATTACTGATGGAGCCTGAAAATATAATAACTAAACTGATTTGAGAAACAATTCAGTAGAGATTTTCTTCTGCAAATAATTTTAGGACTAAAATAGTATTCATGATTAAGTCTGTGCTACCACTTTAACCTGCTGGATAAAACAGACCTATATATTTAAATCAGTTACTGTACGTTTTTAAAGACTCATTACAAAAGATTAAATGCTAAAAATAAAAATACACTTATATATGTTTATTAAAAAATATTAATACTATTCCTAAATGACCAATATATGTCATTTGTAAAAGATTTTGTAAATATATAATGTAACAGCAAAACAAAAACTTAAAATAAAAACGTCATTAACTTGAAGCAATTATTTGCATAGGTATTTGTTGATATTTTTGAGTTTTTCCTTCTCCCACAACATATTTGGAAAATATTGCTCTCAACACTTTTCTAGCATCTATTTTTTAAATGCTTAATTGTTTTTATGTGATAATACCCTCACTTCTTTCAGGTCTACTTTAATATACTGATTGTTTCTATGAGAAGTGGAGGCCTGATATTTATTTTGGTTTCCAAAGACATTGTGATTATAATAAATGATTACTAAATGTTGACTGACTACATAACCTACAATGACAGATATTTAACTTTCCCATTCCAAATTCACTTATTACCTCTTTGCATTCTGCCATTGCCCCAAGAGGTGAATATTTATGAACTGCATCTACAAGCTCCCTTGTCCTCTGGCTTGAGTTTGAACAGTGGGAGAGACCAGGAGGAGAGTAGGAGGCAGGAAGAGAGTGAGGTCAAGCTATTTTTAATTCTGGGTTCCTCTCTGCCAAAAGTATTTCATCTGTTTTTATATAACTATTGTTTCTGGGGTTTGATAACTATTTATTCTTGCCTCTTCAGGCCTAGAAGTAGTAATGGTTCCCCACTGTTGCTCACCATCAGTTTTGCATTATCTGTGATAGGTTGCCAAATCTCGAGAGTTGTGAAAAATTGACCTTGCTGATCAATCAAGAATTGTAGGATGAATCACCTAGTAAAGATATAATCTTATATGTACCCAATGACTCTTGAGATAGAGATGTTAGGAGCATATGTTCAAGTAGTATTGACAGTCAGATGTAGTTTGAAGACCAACGTTAAATTATATTCTGTCATTCATGAATTTCTGCATAGAAAATAGAAATACAAGGTTCTCATTATGTTGTGTTCTGACAGCTTTCAAATCCCTGCTTGGTTTTCTAGTAAGAAAAAGACAACTGAGAATATAAGGAGCCCAGTACATATTAAGTTCAATACCCTAAATTATAACTGTCTGTGCAAGCCCTCACACAGATCATACTTTCTACTAATTAAGTAGAAACCAGACTTGTTTTCTCTATCTTTGCATCTAAGTATAATCATTTCCCAAGATAGAAATTATCAAAAATGTTAGGTAATAATAATGATGGTAAGTCAAATACACATACACACATATTTCAAATCATAAGTGAATGGAACACAATTTTTAAGCCATGCCTTTAATGAAAGCATAGGCTTTTTTAATAATACATTTTTCTTTAACTCTTACATCAATCTGAAAAGTGGTCATCACTAAAAAAAGGTTTGATCAATGCTCACCATTCCTTTTTTTTTTTTTTTTTTTTTTTTTTTTAAGACAGAGTCGTGCTCTTTCACCCAGGCTGGAGTACAGTGGCATGATCTGGGCTCACTGCAAGCTCCGCCTCCCGGGTTCACACCATTCTCCTGCCTCAGCCTCCTGAGAAGCTGGGACTACAGGTGCCCACCACCACACCTGGCTAATTTTTTTTTTGTATTTTTAGTAGAGATGGAGTTTCACAGTGTTAGCCAGGATGGTCTCGATCTCCTGACCTCATGATCCGCCTGCCTCAGCTTCCCAAAGTGCTGGGATTACAAGCATGAGCCACCACGCCCAGCCTATGCTCTACCATTCTTTATAATGCAATGATTAAAAACAGAAATTTTGAATAAACTAAATGAGAATGTTCAATTCTTTGCTTTCCTAATGGCAGTTCAGAAATTCCAGGTCAGTTAACTCACATCTTCCCACTAACAATTTTCTCATAAATAGAATGAAGATAAGCATGGCTATGTCAGAGATATAACAACTCTTTAAGATAACGTGTATCAAATGCTCAGAACAGTTCCTGTAACAAATACATAGCTGGACAAATGGCAATAAACATGATTGTTATTTCTGGTTTTGCTATGGGTTTCTTCACCATGCCAGGGATCAGCAGATTACCTCCTTCTCTGGGTATGGCACTTTCCTCACAGATTAAAAACACTGTTTACCTCAGGCTTTCACATTCCCTGGATCTTGGCAATTTAGGACAAAGCTAAAACCAAAGATATATTCAAAAAGCATCCCTCAGAAACTTCCCTCAAAGTTTCTCTAAGGTAACAGATTCTAGAGACCTCAAGATTTTCCAATTTGCCTTTGAATATCTACTTTATGTTTTCACTTTAAAAATATGCATTAAGCCTCAGTTAGGCTAAAAATTCTGGCTAAAGTAGCAATAAATTGATTACAAAAGCATAAACCATCAAGGACAAAACATAGAGAAAAGGAGACAGTAACATCAAAAATTTGAAGGCTAAACAGTAGATGGATAAGTAGTAACTTTTAGATGTAATTAGGTAATTTTTGGTTTGATATGGTTTGGTTGTGTCCCCACCCAAATCTCATCTTGAATTGTAACTCCCACAATTCCCACATGTCCTGGGAGGAAGCTGGTGGGAGCTAATTGAATCATGGGGGTGGATCTTTCCCATGCTGTTCTCACGATAGTGAATAAGTCTCACGAGATCTAGTGGTTTTAAAAACGGGAGTTTCCCTGCACACACTCTCTCTTTTGTCTGCTGCTATCCATGTAAGATGTGACTTGCTCCTCCTTGCCTTGTGCCATGATTGTGAGGCCTCCCAAGCCATGTGGAACTGTAAGTGCAATAAACCTCTTTCTTTTGTAAATTGCCCAGTCTCAAGTATATCTTTATCAGCAGTGTGAAACGGACTAATACAATAAATTGGTACCAGTAGATTGGAGCACTGCTAAAAAGATATCTGAAAATGTGGAAGCGACTTTGGAACTGGGTAACAGGCAGAGATTGGAACAGTTTGGAGGCCTCATAAGAAGATAGGAAGATGTGGGAAAGTTTGGAACTTCCTAGAGACTTGTTGAATGGCTTTGCCCAAAATGTTCATAATGATAGGGACAATACAATCCAGGCTGAGGTGGTCTCAGATGAAGATGAGAAACTTGTTGGGAACTGGAGCAAATGTGACACTTGTTATGTTTTAGCAAAGAGAATACAAGCATTTTGCCCCTGCTCTATTTGTGGAACATTGAACTTGAGAGTGATGAATTACGGTATCTGGCAGAAGAAATTTCTAAGCAGCAAAGCATTCAAGAGGTGACTTGGGTGCTATTAAGGGCATTCAGTTTTAAAAGGGAAACAGAGCATAAAAGTTTGGAAAATTTTCAGCCTGACAATGCAATAGAAATGAAAATCCCATTTTCTGATAAGAAGTTCAAGCGGGGTACAGAAATTTGCTTAAGTAATGAGGAACCAAATGTTAAACTCCAAGACAATGGGGAAAATGTCTCCAGGGCATGTCAGAGACATTTGCAGAAGCCACTCCCATCACAGTTCTGGAGGCTTAGGAGGAAAAATGGTTTCCTGGGCTAGGCCCAGGGTCCCTCTGCTGTGATCAGTCTAGGGACTTGGTGACCTATGTCCTAGCTGCTCCAGCTGTGACTAAAAGGGGCCAAAGTATAGCTCAGGCTGTTGCTTCAGAGGGTGGAAGCCCAAAGCCTTGGCAGCTTCCATGTGGTGTTGAGCCTGCAGATGCACAGATGTCAAGAATTGAGGTTTGGGAATCTCCGCATAGATTTCAGAGGATGTATGGAAATGCCTGCATGCCCAGGCAGAAGTTTGCTGCAGGGGAAGGGCCCTTAAGAAGAACCTCTGCCTGCTTGGGCAGTGCAGGAGGGAAAAGTGGGGTCAGAGCCCCCACACAGAGTCCCTACTGGGGCACCGCCTAGCGGAACTATGAGAAGAGGGTCACTGTCATCCAGACCCCAGAATGGCAGTTCACCAACAGCTTGCAACGTGGGCTTGGAAAAGTTGCAGACACTCAATGCCAGCCCATGAAAATAGTCAGAGGGAGGCTGTACCCTGCAAAGCCACAGGGGTGGAACTGCCCAAGACCATTTAGAACACACCTCTCGCATCAGCATGACCTGAATGTGAGACATGGAGTCAAAGCAGATCATTTGGGAGATTTAAGATTTGACTGTCCCACTGGATTTTGGACTTGCATGGGCCTGTAGCTCCTTTGTTTTGGTGAATTTCTCACATTTGAAATGACTGTATTTACCCAATGCCTGTACCCCCATTGTATCTAGGAAGTAACTAACTTGCTTTCAATTTTACAGGATGGAAAAACAGGTGGAAGGGACTTGCCTTGTCTCAGATGAGACTTTGGATTGCGGACTTTGAGTTAATGTTAAAATAAGTCAAGACTTTGTGGGGGCTGTTGGGAAGGTATGATTGATTTTAAAATGCAAGGACATGAGATTTGGGAGGGCCGGGGGTGTAAAGATATGGTTTGGCTATGTCTCAACCCAAATCTCATTTTGAATTTTAACTCCCACTATTCCCACATGTCATGGGAGGAACCTGGTGGGATGTAATTGAATCATGGGAGCAGGTCTTCCCCATGCTGTTCTTCTGATAGTGAAAAAGTCTCATGAGAGCTGATGGTTTTAAAAATGGGAGTTTCCCTGCACAAGCGCTCTCTTTTGTCTGCTACCATCCAGGTAAGGTGTGACTTGCTCCTCCTTGCCTTCTGTCATGATTGTGAGGCTTCCCCAGCCATGTGAAACTATAAGTCCAATAAACCTCTTTCTTTTGTAAATTGCCCAGTCTTGGGTATCTCTTTATTAGCAGCATGAAAACAGATTAACACAGAGTCCTCTAAAGGCTCAGAAATCAGTGGCACCAAGTCCCATGAATGAAATGATAGTGAAGGGAAAACAAAACAAAACAAACAGGTGGATTTGTTAAAAATGTGTTTATAGGCGGGTTGCAGTGGCTCATGCCTGTAATCCCAGCACTTTGGGAGGCTGAGGTGGGCAGATCGCCTGTGATCAGGTGTTCAAGACCAGCCTGACCAACATGGCAAAACCCCATCTCTACTAAAAGTACACAAATTAGCCGGGTGTGGTGGGCACCTGTAATCCCAGCTACTCATTGCTTGAACCTAGGAGGCAGAGGTTGCAGTGAGCCGAAATTGCACCACAGCACTCCAGCCTGGGCGACAAGAGTGAGACTGTCTCAAAAAAAAAAAAAAATGTTTATAAGGCAATTGAACATCAGGATTTCCTTACCAACTCTGCATAGGTATTGACTGCTAGTTTTCTACCATGATGTAAAACCAGAAGAGCGGGCTCTGGAGATGATAAAACAAAAGTTCTCTGTGCTTCAGAAGTTGGAAAATTAAACTGAAAACAACATAACTACGTAGGTTGCCTACTGAACATGGAGGCCTCTAAATCCCTTCCTTTATTAGTATCCTGAAGCACTGACAGTTTTATCCTCTACAAAGAAGATAAACATAGTCCTCTGTGGGTAATCTAACCAGTCAAACATGACATCAGTGAATGCTGCATTGAGATAACTTGTATAGTATACACCATCATACAGTGTTGCCACCATAGATTTACAATAGACATAAATGGATTCAAAAATATAGATAATAATAAAATTATAGTAAAATAGAGGAATTGGTGATTTTTTTTAGTATTTTTACCTGTTTCTATGATAACTTACTTAAGGATAGGTTAATATAATTTAAAATCATTAATATAATGGCTACTTTTACAACTTGCTTTCAAAACATCTAAAAATTCAACAACCAACTCTAAGTCAGTATGAGCTGACTCCAGGATGCCACAGTTTATGTCTAGAACAACTAGGCGTTTTGTAATCTTCAAGTTAAGTCTTCTGCTACATTGTCCAAAATATAAGTCCTAATTAAGCCTCTAAAAAATTGGGCTGATAGTTTTCTAAAGAATTTTTTTTTAACATATCAAGAGTTTACTTACATCCAAAGAAATAAACATCCTGCACTTGGCAGGATAAAGAAAATTGGATAAGTCACTTTTTTCCTAATGATTTGTATTATCTCAAGAAATACATAACATTAGTCACGTGTATATGAAATGAGTAGGATTTAAAAAATCAGTCAAATTCAATGTATTCAAATGACCATAAAGACAATTTTTTCTTTAAAGAAAAGCCTTTCTCCGGGCAATTGATGAGTTCTATGTGTACATTCAGTAGTTCAAATGTAATGAAAGCAATGTTTTTCTTTTCATTTGCTGGGTAACTTCCACAATTAAAATAATGTATTTTTTATTAAGGTATGTATTAAACAAATGCATGCATTACATTATCTATTTGAAGACTTTCCATCAGAATAAACTATTATATATTTTCACCTAAAGAATTTAAAAATATTACAATCATGAAACCTATTCAACAAAAAAGTTTGTGAATTATGCATTTTTAAAAAGTAAAGTAAGTTTACTTACTTTTACTTTTTCTTTTAAAAAGAAAATAAGCAGTAACTCACAGTGACTTACTGCCTGGCCGGTAGACAACAATAATATGAAACCTTAAATACCAGACTGTCTGGCTCACAAATGGACCTTGACCACACAAGCAGAGGCCAGGGGTGACAAACTATGTTATCAGGATAGCAAAAATACAGCAATAAATATAGCTATCATTTACTGAGTACATTAGCTAGACATTGTGTCAGGTGCTATATATGTCTTTTTTCTTAATTTAATCTTCCCAAGAGTTGTAGAAAAAACATTAGTCTCTTCAGAAGATATTAAGACTCATAAAAATTAAGCAATTTGTCCACGATCAGACAATTATAAATAGACATAACTGGGATTTTGCTAATCTGACATCAAAGTCCACCAACTTTTCTGTCCTCTATGCTTATATTGATACTCTTCATAGTTATTGCTAATTATTGTACCAGTTTAGTTTATTATATATATCGTAGTTCTTCCTTTTGCAAACATTATACTTTTTCCAGGAACCTTTGACACATACTGAAATACACATGACTTCCACTCACACTCTTTATCCTTTGGAATGTTTCCATCTCTTGTGTCCTCTCAATGCCAATAAAAAAGACATCTGAAACTTCTCCTCATATGAGAATCGCCTCTTTATCACCAGAACAACTATAATCTCTCCCATCTTTGCACAATCTATATGCATGTGTCACATATGCTCATGTGTTTATTAGTTTTATTTATCAGTGATTCTTAAAGTATAGCACTTGAATACACAATATCCACATCACCTAGGTACTGATTGGAAATATAAAATTTTAGATCTCACCCTGACCTCATTACTTGGAAACTCTGGGGGTTTGCCCAGCAAAGTGAGTACCTCCAGATGATTCTGATGCATGACAAAGTGTAAGAACCACTGTATTAGAGAATATAAGGAAATTATCCTTTCTTACCTATATAATACACACATATACATATCAGTGTGCATTTTTGGTGTCTTTATAGTCTTAGGTTAATATTCTCTTATGATTAAAGTGATAGCTTATACCCTTGCAGGAAGAAAAAGTTCTTCCATTGAAGGAGGGGATCTTCCAAAGTGAAATATCACAGGAAGGTGCCAATTCTGGAACAGAAAAGGAAACTAGCACAGTAGGTCACAAAAAGACAAAAGGCTCTAAGAATACCAGTCCTAATTGGCAGAATACGAAGATACGGGGAAAACTGGCCCCTATGCGCCTCACCCAGGCAGGCCAAAATCTAATCACCAAGCTAGACACTGGTTCCCTAACCTAGATAAAAAATTCAAAATCTCCTGGTACCTTAATATAAGAGGAATTTCCTACCCTTAGGAGATTCAAATTTGGTAACACTAGCATCTAGCTTTACAACATGTACTACACATGATTTTGATGTGATTTGAGAACCACAAGTAAGGATGAGGCAATACGTTCCAGAAAGCAGCCGCATGGAATGAGACACTAAAATTGCAACTTAGTATTTATCTCTACTAGGTTATCACTGAGGCTCCAGTGATGAACTGTTTAGAAAGAATAACCTGATCTGACCTAGGATTAAGGAAAATATTTGTTTCCATATTTAGGGCAACTCTGTAAGTTACCTTAGGGGCGATTAGGGAGCAAGCTCTATGAGGCAAAAGATGCTTTAAACGAATAAAGACTGTGCTTCGAGTGTTGATGGTTTTTATAAAAGGTAGTGACGAATTATAGTCTTTCTCCCCTTAAACATGATATGGATTTTCTTGAAAGCAGAAATGATGCTTTCGTGTTGTTGTTGTTATTGTTGTTGCTGCTGCTGCTGCTGTTGCTGTTATTTTGAACAAATTTCAATTTGTAACAAAACTTGAATGCAACAGAGAGAGCAGTGAGGCCCAATAATGATTAAGGGTCTACCTTGTGCAGGCACCTTTAAAAATTTTTATTTCCAACTTTTATTTTAAGTTCCGGGATACATGTGCAGGATACACAGGTTTGTTATGTAGATTAACATGTGCCATGACAGTTTGCTGCACAGATCATCCCAGCATCTATTAGCTATTCTTCCTGAAGCCCTCCCTCCTTCTATCCCCAACCCTCCAACGAGCCCCAGTGTGTGCTGTCCCCTCTCCACCATATGTGCGTGTGTTCTCATCATTTGGCTCCCACTTATAAGTGAGGACACACAGTATTTGGTTTTCTGTTCCTGCACAGGCACTTTTTAATATGCTTTAAATTCATCATCTTATTTGTTTCTCAAATCTCCTATTTTAGTTTCATTATATGTAAAGGGCACTGAAGTTCCAAGAAGCTATAATAACACATCAGTAAGCAGCAAAACTGGATTTTAATCTTGTTGGTCTTAAACATAGTAGCTTATGTTTTTATCCATGAGATTAATTGAATCTTATTTATGTTTTATTTTAAAATAGTGATATTTAAATAATGCCTTTAAATTATTAAAAGGCAAATAAATGACATGGTACAGCATGCAGTATTGTATTGTTCTAAGATATTTGCTCTCTCCTATGGTATAGTGATAAGCTATACTTATAAGGCTATCCTCTTCTCCACTTTTCGAATCAACCCCCACCTGTACGTTATAGTATTTGATTTGGCTGCCAGTTAAACTAGTAAATAAGTAAATAAATCAGTGGTCTATACAAAATAGAAGTTTTTTTTTCTCTAATTTGCATGACACAGACTGAGAAGGTCACGTAGTGAAGTATCATGCTCCATATGGATCCTGTCAACAACCTAGGCAACTTCTATGACCGCTAGGGATGGCATTTCTCACAGTTCAAAATGGTTCCATGCTCTAGGCACTAGTTCAGAGAAAGAAAGAGAGATGAAAGCAAAGGAAGCTGTCCAGCAGCTAATATATAAAGCCTCTTCTAATGTCCTTTTCTTTCCTAAATTCAGTCATATGACCACATCTAGATGCAAGAAATGCTAGCAAAGGAAATCTTCATTCTATCGTCATTGTATTTCCAACAAAAATTCCGGTAATGGAGGAAGGGGAAACAGATACTGAGAATAATCATTAGCCTATAAGACATGATCTAATTGCCATTTGGAAAAAGACCAAAATTAAAAATGAAAGCCTTTCCCAACATGCATTGTTGTCATCCTCTTCAAATTCTCATTTTATGTCGAGTTGAAACTAATATTGCTGAAGAAACCTGAGGCTATACCTAAAGGAGACAATTCAATGAACATAAAGCAAAGGTGTCTCCTTGGAGCAGAAACATGTAATTTAAGAAATATTAATCATACTATTTAGCTTTTTTCTTTTAATATAATTCAAAATTTAAGCACTAAAATACAGGATGATAAATTGCCTGAATTTTTGCATTTTTGTATAACTGCATATTCCCTTTATAACAAGAAATAATTATTGGAAGTTTAATCTTAGATAACTATATATATATATATATATATATATATAAAATAATGTAATTTACCCAAATTTGGCACACTCTTAAGAATAACATGGGACTGTTTCTTTGCACGTGTTTAACACAGCTTTTGGCACTATTTTGATTAAGTATTACTACAATAAATGTTGTAACACTACTTTCCAAGAGAGGAAATAAAAGATAAATTCTGTGTGCCTTTTGGGACACTTAACAGAGAAACAAATTAAAGGACATTCCAGTCCAAGCGTGTGCTGGCAAATGGAAAAGACAAATGATCAGAATGAGACAAAATGAGGAAATACAGCATTTTCCAACACTCATTACATGGACTAGAACTATGCCGTTGGCAAAATAAATAAATAAATAAATAAAATTGCAAAATTCTGGAAAAAAGAAGGAGCGCAAATTGCCTCAGTGTAGGAAACTTCTGATAACCTTCAATATGCAGACAGGTATTATCTTTCACCATAAGTGCACTGATGGAGTGATTTTCAAATTATTGAGTTTAGAATATTATTCCTCAAAATAAGTATTATACTAGTTTTTATACTAGTTAGCACTTGATAGGACATCTTTTCAGAAAATATTCACTTGGGAGCTTTACATATCACTGACAATTGCTCATTTTACTTCATTTAAGCTGACTACTGAAAATCTCTTCCTATCTCAAGCAAGAACTCCATCTTTGGCTCCTCAGAGACCCTACTGCATGAGCATCCTTGCTGAAATTCTTTCTCACATGTTTCACGGACCCCCTTTTGTTCTGCCCTTTCTTTCTAACCCCTAATTATTTGTCAACATTTTCCCGAAAAACTGTTGTTGACTCTATATTCAATACCTAAATATATTTCTTTCTGCAAGGAAGATGTATGTGACAAAAGTTCAAAATCTGAATTTAGGAGGAAACAAGTGAAAATAATCCACACTCTAGCTGGAATGAGATGATGTGGCCTGACGGGAGGCTGAGTGGCAGGTTAGATGTCACCAACAGAAAATATGCATAATAAGACCAGTGCCTAGTTCTGCTTGTGACATCAAATGTGATAAGAGTGCATGAGAAAGTGAAATATGAGAAGCTTGTTGTACATACGTGCATGTGCACTCATTGGCATGATTCCTTTTTCTCGTTCTATACTAAGGGTTATGTTTTCTGATTTTTAATCATTCCTTAAATACAAACCATGAGGCTGGGTGCAGTGGCTCACAACTGTAATCCCAGCACTTTGGGAGGCCAGGACGGGTGGATCACTAGGTCAAGCGATCAAGACCATCATGGCCAATATGGTGAAACCCCATCTCTATCAAAAATACAAAAATTAGCTGGGCATGGTGGCGCGAGCCTGTAGTCCCAGCTACATGGGAGGCTGAGGCAGGAGAGTCATATAAATATATATATACCATGAAAAAACATTAACAGCATCAACTTATACTGAAATATTGCAGAATTAATTCTATTGGCAATATGTATGTGGGATGTGTTTAATGTGAATTGAAGAATAACATGAGAGGTGTTTATGACATAAAGTTATTTTTCAAAATATATGTATTTATTTATTTTTATATATACTGATTTAGCAAGTAATAAATGAGTGACTAATATGGACCTAACACTATGTTAGATGTTATGGAAAGAAGATGAGACAGACATAGCCAGTGCCCACAAAGACTTCTAATGCACTGTGTGTTGAAGTGTGAGAGCCAAGTATAAAGCTAGGTGTCATGGAATGTGACAAACTTGTTATGTTGATGTTTTAGTCCATTCTCACATTGCTATAAAGAAATACCTGACTGGGTAATTAAAAAGAGAAGATGTTAAATTGGCCCATGCTTTCACAGGCTGTACAAGAAGCATGAGGCTGGCTTCTGGGGAAGCCTCAGGAAACTTACAGTCATGGTGGAAAGTGAAAGGGTAGTAGGCATGTCAGGAGCAAGAGAGAGACAGAAGCGGGGAAGTGTTACATAGTTTTAAATAACCAGATCTTGTGAGAATTCACTCACTATTACAAGGACAGTACAAGATGGATGGTGTTCAGTCATTCAAGAGAAACTGCCCCCATGATCCGGTTACCTCCTAGCAGGCCCAAACTCCAATATTACAGATTACAATTTGACATGATGTTTCGTAGGGGCACAGATCCAAACCATATCAGTTGATATAGTGGTGACCTGAATAAAATGTTACTGAAGCACAGTGACAGTAGGGAAAATAATTAATTTTGCTGAGGCAATGAAGTAGATCTGCAAGTTTCTGCAGAGACGATAACAACTGACCTAAGCTAAAGACTTAATCCCTGAGAGGAGACAGTATGAGGATTGAATTGGAGGGATAAATGTAAATGAACTTTCTGAGATAAGCAATTCAAGCAAAATAATCTAGCAAAATTTCTCAACACCCTAAGTCCTTTGCATTTTTTAAACAAATGAATGTATGAGTAAATGGATGACTAAATGAAACATAGATGGCAGGTGGTTGGGAGGAGGATGACTGGTATAGTGAAATAGACAGATGCAACTCAACATCTGAAGGACTCCACTTGCCATGAATTGTAAAACTCAGTCTAACCTCTGAAATCAATGGGATATCTATGTGCAACCAGAAAAACAAACAAACGAAAAAGCTAGAAACTGACCTTATGCTTTACCTAAGAATTGATTCAAAATAGATAATAGACCAAGATGTAAAACACAAAATTATAGAACTTCTAAAAGGAAGCATAAGAGAAAATGTACATAAGCTTGGGTTTGATGATAAATTTTTAAATACAGCACCAAAAGCATAATACACTAAGGAAAAAACTGATCAGCTAGACTTTATTAAAATTAAAAATATCTTCTGTTCTAATGACCTTGTTAAGAAAAGCATCAAGCCACAGCCTGGGTGTGGAAGGGAATTGAAAAGTATATATCTGAAAAAACTTGTATCCAAAATATAAGAATATTTAAAACTCAAAATTAAGAAAGCAAATAACCCTCATTAAAGTAGTACAGAATATCTGAACACACATCTCACTAAAGAAGATATAAACATAAATAAACAAAACAATTGATATTCAACATACTTTGTCACTAGAGGAATGAAAATTTAAAAAACAATGTAATACCATTGTATACTTGTAGAATGTTAAAAATTTTAAAAACCAAAATGGACAGTAGCAATGGCTGGTGAGGATGCAAACAACAGGTACCCACTCTCAATCATTTCAGCCATTGCTGGTTGGAATGCAAAAGACTTCAGCCACTTTGGAATACAATTTGGCAGTTCATTATAAAATTAAAGTAGTCTAGATAATGTCAAGATTCTGAAAAGCGGATGAAGTGAAATTATTGGGACACCTTGAAAAGGAACCAATATGTTCATAACTGACCTTCTTACTCCAACCTTGAGATCAGAGAGTGAATTTCACTTAGCTAATTCAAGCAGGGAGGGATTTATTATATAGCATTCGGTAGAGTACAGAATCTTGGAAAGGCTAGAAAAAGTGACTCAGGACTGAGCTTCCAAGAAGAACTTTGGTGGAGGTGCTGGAGGGAAGCCTAGAACCCCGATACTTCAGTAACAGTCAGAAAACAGCTTCCACCAGTACTGAGCCAAAAAGGGCAGTGCTCCTGCTATTCCCAGGGACAGTGGGAAAAAGCCACATGCCCACCTTTTCTGTGACATAATTTTGTTAGCAACCAGTATCTCTGGGTGTATTTGAGTGGTATAATCTAAATCACATGATAACATACCAGCTCCCTAGTGGAAAGGGAAACTGGGAATAAAAGATTGGTTTGTTTATTTGTTTTTTCTTTGTTAGTTTGAAGGCATTCGGAGAAACTGAATGTTCTCATGATGTAACATGCAGTTACATTGTAAACAGAGTATTCAAAAATTAAATGTAAACAGGCTATTCAAAAATGTTTGAGTGACTTAAAGTAACTGATATCCTTACTTAGACACTAAATGTATGAGAATGAGAGTCATAGCGAAATAATAACAACTATGAAATTAGAGTTGGGGTAAAATGTCATTAATTTAAAGAGGGATAGATGGCAATTATTTTTTATTTTTAGTAGTGTAGAAGCCAGTGAGCAGGGAAGGAGGAAAAAGAGGAGGATTTAGTGTGTCCTATGTAAGGCAGTCTAAAATTTTTTTGCAACTGTGCCTAGTTATTTTATTATGATTTTTTCAGAAATGAGGGTCTCACTATATTGCCCAGGCTTGTCTGTAACTCCTGGCCTCAAGTGATCCTCCTACCTGAGCCTCCCAAAGTGTTAGGATTACAGGTGTGAACCACCACACCCAGCCCCTAACATTTAACTGAAAAAAAATCCTTTTAGAATTTGTACCTCCACCTTCCCAAAAACTAGAGCCCAAGCTTGTAGAATACATATTTAATACAATCAGCGTGGACTCCGTTTGAATATGTGATGTCCAAATAAAAGAGAAAAATCTATATTTTGATGTTCTTTTAAATAAAAGCACAGAAATCATATTGGTTGAAGAGTGACTATTTTTTGACATACTAATATGGCATAAATAAATCAATTTTGCCGCTGAAAACTAATCTGATACACTTTGATATATTCATTAGATAAAGTGATGCTGTATTAAACTTTAAAGAGGTGAATGTGTAACTGTCACTAATGTTTATAGTTACATGTGATTTCCTTCTATCTTGAATTTTTTTTTGAGTTAAGATAATAAAGCATTTTGGATTCATTAACCAATGTCAAAAGAAATTTCCCCTAGTAGAATTTCTGTTAGTCAGAAATTTAAGGGGAATTGGTGTTTAGAAAAATGATTGGTTTTATTTCCAATAATAAATATCTGCTGGTGCATTTCATAATGTGAAATTTTGCACTGCTGAAATCATTCTTTTCATTCAAGTCTCTAATAAGACAAAATATTTTAAAATTTGAATTGGATTTTCCTTTTAGGTCAGGATAGCCCTTAAAAATTCACCACTTGGCCAGAATGATTACCCTATGTAAAATATACATGATAAAGAACATATAAATACAGTTAATATATAAAACCTATGCAATATCAGAATATCCAACTAAAGTGACATCATAAAAATTTTCCAGAAAATGCCAGCTATGATAAATTCCATTTTTAATGTTAAAAAATAAAACTTTATTTTGGGGGCTAAAACTCACTATAAGGTAATGGTGGCTTTGGGGCCCCAAGCCCATAAATCTGTGAAAAATTAGATATGCATCACTTACATTCCAGGGTTCTTGGAAAATCCTTAACCTTAGGGTGGTTACGGTAGGTCACACAGACACACATATCTATTTTAAATTATAGAATTTCCATGTGTATAATAACTTAGAAGTCCCTAAGTAAACTACCTTAACTCCTTGATTCTCATGCTCAAGTATTTGAAACCTTAGATTTACAGCAGCTAATCAGTTAGACAAATATTGTGCTTTAAAACGAGCAAAGCCACAATAACAAAAACAGAGTCAGAAGTTATGTGTCAGTGCCCAGCCTGCAATAACTGACGCTGAGACAGTTTTACTGGAATGTTATCCATTTCACTTGAAAGGGTCAGTGCTGCTAGAGACAAAAATCACACCTCCTAAAACAGGAAATAATAATAGTTTGCTTTAGACCGAGAATATTGTCATTTTGTCAAGGGTACTGTTTTCCAAAAGAGAAGCTAGGTCCAGGCAGTCAGCGTACTGTAACAATTAGCCTAATAAAATAAGAAGCAATTAAAGTACGTTTTGTTTTTCTGAATCACAGAAATATCAAAGTGAAGAGGATTTCCAGGAAACCTGAGACCTTTTCTAATAAAACTCGAATTTGAAGCTCTCGTCTATAATGATGCCAAAGCTGAAAATATTTGTTAGTTTAAACTCTCTGAAATACTTCAGAAAAAGTTTTAATTATTTATTTAAAAAAAAGCCACACATAACATTAGATTTAAACAAAATTTATATTTTTCAATATTTTAATTCTGGAAGAAAATAAATAAGTAGATTTGTTAAAATAAAATGTTAAATTTCTATTCAAAAATCAAGGAAATTTTGTAAGAAAATTTTGAGATTCTTATTAAAGAAAAACATTTTACTACTTAACAGATGCTCTTTTTAACATGTTCAGTAATTTGTAATTGATCATGAAATGTTACAATTCCATTCTGCCAATTATTTTGTGATATTTTTACTAAAAATTTCCTTTCAATGCATGGTCATAAAATTAGAGATAGGAAATTTTTACAATATTGGAATTACATTTATCATAAAAATTGAAACATATTCTTTTTCTATTTCCAATTTTTATCCAAGCAGTAAATGAACATGGTAGGAATAAAATTGTACAGAAGAGTTTATAATGTGCCCTATATCTCTCAAACACAAGACCTCCTTCCCTGTAGAAACTACTTTCAACTCTTGGTTTGGAGTTTCTTTTGGTAGTTAACTCCTTAACTTTCATAACCACATACACTTTAGTTATAATTTTATAATTTTAAAATTTGTTTTTAAAGAAAATATTTAATTCACACAATCCTCTTTCCCTCTTTCCCAGATTTAATAGGCAAATCTGAGAGGAAAAACTAATGTAGTAAACGTATTTATTATTTTTGTCTTTGGGCCTCACCTATGCCCCTGAGAATGCACATCTGTGCTAAGTTTAGCAGGATAGAATTGGAGAGAAGCTTGGTAGTATCCAGCATGGCCTGTAACTATTTAATTTTGAGGTGCAGCAATAGCAAACCCTCTTGTGTATCAGAACTAAGTCACATTCTTAACATGAGCTTTATCAATATGAGATAACCCTTCAATTTCATCTACATGACTCCTAACACAATATTTTTTACTGATTTTAAAATTTGTATAATTTATTAGTGATATCAAACATTATATCAGGATCAATAAGAAAAAAGAGAAGGCAGGTCATGCTTGTGGCTGGTACGATTTCTCTTACTGAACAAACTTCTGCTATACTTTGTGGTAGCCTTGATAAATAGTGTCTATGTGGATTTGGGGGAGTAAACAACACACTTACATTGATGTGTTGTCTGCGGTTAGTGGGGACCATGAGAGTTTTTGTTTTTGATCATTTCCATGGGTCTAGGGTGTGATCTTTGGCTGGTTTTTGTAATTGTGTGGTTGGTTTTTAATAGAGACAGCCCAAATAGGTAGCTTTAGACTTTAAGTTTGGCTAACAAGCTATGAAGTATCTCTATCTTGGTGAACCCCTGCAGTTTATAGAGGTTTTGGCAGCAAGTCAGTAGATGTTTTAAACTGAGAGGGCTGCAGCCTCCAGCCTTAGCAAATTCAGCTTGTAAGAGTGACACAAAACTTAGTAAGCAGACGAAGATTTCATTTAGGGGAAACAATTTTTATATTAAAATCTGCAAGACCCAAAAATCTTGGGAACAGGCCCCAAAATCTGGCCATAAACTGGCCCCAAAACTGGCAATAAACAAAATCTCTGCAGCACTAAGACATGTTGGTGATGGCCTTGACACCCACGCTGGAAGGTTGTTGGTTTACCAGAATGAGGGCAAGGAACACCTGGCCCACCAAGGGCGGAAAACTGCTTAAGGCATTCTGAAACCACAAACAGTAGCATGAGCAATATGTGCCTTAAGGACATGTTCCTGCTGCAGATAACTAGCCCAACCCATTCCTTTATTTCAGCCCATCCCTTAATTTCCCATAAAGGAATAATTTTAGTAAATCTATAATCTATAGAAACAATGCTTATCACTGGCTTGCTGTCAATAAATATGTGCGTAAATCTCTGTTCGAGGCTCTCAGCTCTGAAGGCTATGAGACCCATGATTTCCCACTCCACACTCTATATTTCTGTGTGTGTGTCTTTAATTCCTCTAGCACTGCTGGTTTAGGGTCTCCACAACCGAGCTGGTCTCGGCACAAAGAGGTAAAGTTTTTTCTTCTATTGTTTTCCTCTGTTAGATCTGCATAGGACTTTAGGACTTAAGTGGCAAAGGATATGATACAGAGCCCTGGTGAGATGCTAGCTTTAGATAATAATTTGTGGTGAATATGGACAAGCAATATTCAGTCATCTGCCCAAATTTTATTCCTTTAGTATGTTGTTTGGAATTGCCGTCAAGGAACTTCAGAACAAGAAAGGAAAGGGTGGAGAGGTTCACTATAAATTTACGTAATTTATTTGACAGATCTTTAGAGTTCCACTACACACATGCACACACGTGTGCACACACACACACAGACACATATGCATGCACGTGCACATACAGCTTTAAAACAGCTCCATACATGTAAGAACTGGGGGGTTATATTTCAGAGAATAAAATTGTCATATGTATATGCATAGAAAGATTCTGATGGTCTTGAACATTTAAAGGAAGGTTGCCAGTAGTTGAGTGAAGAAAGAGTGGATAAGGACAGAGGGGACACACAGAGGAACTTCTAGGGTGAAGTAACAGTACTGTGGTAGTGAACTCATGATTTAACCTATTTGTCAAAACCCATCAAACTGTACATCACAAAGAGTAAACTTTAATGTATGTAAACCTTTAACAAATCAGCCAGGATCTTGGGGATTTCAGGATGGAATGCAGGCTATGGCAAATAAACTTATTTATATCATGAATATGAGGCAAAAATGTGCTGAAGGAAGTGAGGAGCAAAAAGAAGCTGACCTTGGTTTATTTGGAAAGCAATGTGTTTTTTTTTACTGGAAACTGTAAGACTAGAGACAAAAGGAAACATACATCAATGCTATACTTCATACATTTGCTTCTCTTAGGTCCAGATTAATAGTTCTGAAACTGATTTACATGTATAATAGGGTTGATCAAATGAGGAAATAGATATTGGATAGTGGAAACTGCATTACTCACTGTCAGAGAGGGAATTTAAAGATAAACAAGAAAGAAGACTAGAAAGGCCCCTGTGGTAATTGAATTGGAGTCAGAAACATTAGTATGAACGCATGATTAGCTTTGTGTGTGTGGGTGTGTGTTGTGTTTTTGCATGCGTGCATACACACTCCACCTCTTGTTGTCGACTGTGCATAGTACTTCATTTCTAAAAGAATGGAAGTTAACTTCACAGTGGAATAAGTTGATAAGGACTGTTCTAACTAAGTAATCACAGTTAACATGTCCAGCATCATTATGAATAAAAACATCAAACAATCTCAGATTGAGAGACTTTCTATAAAATACCTGACAAAACTTCTCAAAACTGCCAAACTCATGAAAAACAAGGAAAGATGGATAAACTTTCACATATCAGAGGAAAATAGAGAGACATGACAACGAAAAGCAATGTGGTTCTCTGAATGAGATCCTGGAAGGAAAAGATGACTTAATGGAAAAAGTAGTGAAACTCAAAGTCTGGGGTTTAGTTAATAGTAATGTTCCATTGTGGGTTTCTCAGCTTTGACAAGTGTACCACAGTAATGTAAAATGATAACAAGAGTAAATCAGGTGAGGGGTACATGGGAAGTTTCAATACTGTGTTTCCAACCCTTCTGTAAATCTCAACTTACTCCAATAAAATGTTTATGAAAAATAAATGATGAGATACAGAATTTTTGGCAGAAGTTTTCATCTTAACTAGGCTTCCAAAAGCAATAAATATAGCTTCAGGTGAAGATTTTGTTAAGAGTGATTCTCCTGATTGGGGGGAAAATGTGAAGGGAAATCCTTCCCTAGGAGGCAGCGTTTATTGACCCAAGAGATTACACAGCAAGAGGCAGTGGAAACAACATTGTGTACTGAAGACATTTGCTCATGAGAAATTGTCACTAGTTGACTCCCATGGCAAATACAGCACTACAGTGTGAGAAAATTCGAGGCTTACAGTATAAATGAAAAATTAGAGGTTTGATAGAACTCTAGGAAAGAAAAAGAAAGAAAGGAAAATCCTGAAAGTTTTTCACCTTTGCAAATGTATAAGCTTTGCAAGAAGGCAGCAAATTCTCAATTGCCTCTAATAAAATGGCATCTTACCCATTCCTGTATCTGGAGGTTTTATCTCCAGATACAGGAAATCCACAGGGTCAATGTTAACCTCTCATTTGGAGATACATCACGATGTAAGGTCAAGGTCATGGAACCTGAAGTACTGGCCCACATTGAAGGGCATCTTGGTGATGACAAATTGAATATTCTTCCAAATGTCCTCTCCCTTTCCATACATGAGAATTTTTGCTACAGTGTTTGACACTAATTCTAGACATTGAACATATAGTTTTACCTGGGATAACTACTTTAGAAACTAGGCGCTTGGTTATCTACATTTTATGCTAATACTGCAGTAACTAATTTTGTCCTGGTAATTCTGATTTTTATTTCCTTAAATGAGACATAAAGTACTTTTTTTATTATACTTTAAGTTTTAGGGTACATGTGCACAACGTGCAGGATTGTTACATATGTATACATGTGCCATGTTGGTGTGCTGCACCCATTAACTCCTCATTTAACATTAGGTACACCTCCTAATGCTATCCCTCCCCCTCCCCCCACCCCACAACAGTCCCTGGAGTGTGATGTTCCCCTTCCTGCGTCCATGTGTTCCCATTGTTCAATTCCCACCTATGAGTGAGAACATGTGGTGTTTGGTTTTTTGTCCTTGCGATGGTTTGCTGAGAATGATGGTTTCCAGCTTCATCCATGTCCCTACAAAGGACATGAACTCATCATTTTTTATGGCTGCATAGTATTCCATGGTGCATATGTGCCACATTTTCTTAATCCAGTCTATCATTGTTTGACATTTTGGTTGGTTCCAAGTCTTTGCTATTGTGAATAGTGCCGCAATAAACATACATGTGCATGTGTCTTTATAGCAGCATGTTTTATAATCCTTTGGGTATATACCCAGTAATGAATGGGATGGCTGGGTCAAATGGTATTTCTAGTTCTAGATCCCTGAGGAATTGCCACACTGACTTCCACAATGGTTGAACTAGTTTACAGTCCTATCAACAGTGTAAAAGTGTTCCTGTTTCTCCACATCATCTCCAGCACCTGTTGTTTCCTGACTTTTTAATGATCACCATTCTAACTGGTGTGAGATGGTATCTCATTGTGGTTTGGATTTGCATTTTTCTGATGGCCAGTGATGATGAGCATTTTTTCATGTGTCTTTTGGCTGCATAAATGTCTCTTTTGAGAAGTGTCTGTTCATATCCTTCGCCCACTTGTTTATGCAGTTGTTTGTTTTTTTCTTATAAATTTGTTTGAGTTCATTGTAGACTCTGGATATTAGCCCTTTGTCAGATGAGTAGATTGCAAAAATTTTCTCTCATTCTGTAGGTTGCCTGTTCACTCTGATGGTAGTTTCTTTTGCTGTGCAGAAGCTCTTTAGTTTAATTAGATCCCATTTGTCAATTTTGGCTTTTGTTGCCATTGCTTTTGGTGTTTTAGACATGAAGTCCTTGCCCATGCCTATGTCCTGAAAGGTATTGCCTAGGTTTTCTTCTAGGGTTTTTATGGTTTTAGGTCTAATGAGGCATCATGCTACCTGACTTCAAACTATACTACAAGGCTACAGTAACCAAAACAGCATGGTACTAGTACCAAAACAGAGATACAGACCAATGGAACAGAACAGAGCCCTCAGAAATAATGCCACATATCTACAACTATCTGATCTTTGACAAACCTGACACAAACAAGCAATGAGGAAAGGATTCCCTATTTAATAAATGGTGCTGGGAAAACTGGCTAGCCATATGTAGAAAGCTGAAACTGGATCCCTTCCTTACACTTCATACAAAAATTAATTCAAGATGGATTAGAAACATAAAGTATTTAATGTTTGTTTTTTGTTAGTTCTTTCCTAGAAATAGAAGACTGGCTATGTCGTCTATGGTGTTACCTGGCTTATAAGTATGTTAACCTAAACATATTATTTTTAGATTACAAGATAGCTTCTGGACATTAAGATACTCAGTCTCCAAATTCCAGAATGGAGAGGGCTATGCAGCCAGCAGTATCCAACTTCCAAGAGTACTCGTTCTTCCCAAATACTTGGTTCAGTTTATCTAGGGAAAAGTCTTGCTGTTTTCTGTCTGGGAGTCAAGTGCTAAGCTGCCAGCAGCATCCCGTTCTGCATGTCCCATCACGGGTTGGCTTCTCCAGAAATAAGAATGAGTTTGCATGCAGTTAATGCAGGGTGTTTACTAAGAAGTATTGTTGGGATCAATACCAGTGGAAGAGAAGATGAGATCAGAGGATTGGACAGAGAGAAGCCTAACTTCAGTGGCAACTCCACAAGGAGCTCAGGATTGAAAATGGCCCATCAGATTTGCCTTGCATTGGATCAGAATAGCTGGCCATTTATACCTCTGCCTCAATGACCAGATGTGGGCTTACCTGGAAGAGTGTGACCATTCTTTTTTTTTTTTTTTTTTTTGCAGAGAACTGCAGTGGCAGCAGGAAGGGAGATGGAAATAAGAATTTTATGTTACCCTGAAAGGGAAGTGAGTTTTACCTCCCCTTCCCCTCTCACCAATGGCAGGTGAAAACCTAAAAGTTTACAGTGAGTACAGGTATAAAGAACTGCAAGAGAATTTCTCTATTTATGGTCAAAGCAGCAGGAAAGACTTTCTCTGTGAGTCAGGGAACGTGTAGGAAATCTCCTGTTGTATTTTTCTTCCTCTTTCCTTCTACCTTAACACCTGGGCAATACCATGGTAGCAGTGATATCAAAGTCATGACCATAAAAACAGGTAGTTACCTAAAACTCTGAAGAGGAGTGGACCATTCTTGACTGGAGGAATTATAGTCTACCAAGCACTTTGGGAGGCCAAGGCGGGCAGATACCTTGAGCCCAGAAGCTCAAGACCAGCCTGGGCAACATGGGAAAACTTGTCTCCAAAAAAATTAGCTGAAAGTGGTGGTGCATGCCTGTAGTCCCAGCCACGCAGGAGGCTGAGGTGGGAGGATTGATTGAGCCCAGAAAGCTCAAGGCTGCAGTGAGCTGTGATCCTGCCACTGGACTCCAGCCTGGGAGACAGAGTGAGACTGTCGCAAAACAAAAGAAAACAAAAAAGAGCATAAGGCAAATTCCTGTTGCTTTTTTTAGTTCTTACCCTGTCCTTGCGCTACAGGAACCGCCCCCTCCCCCCAAAAAAGGAAGTGCGTGACAGAGCAAGGAAACACAAATACAAACTAAAATAGAACACTAAAAAATGTTTAAATGATGCAACAAAGGTTGGAAAGGAAAAATAGAAAAACTAAAAACCAAGGAAAGTGTAGCAAATCAAAAAATTATAAATAATAAAATTTGGGGAGTAAATAAAACACATCAAAAATTACTATAAATGTAAGTGGTCTAAATATGCCAATTAAAAGGTAGAAAGCATTTGATTGGATTAATAAAAAACTTCAGTTATATACTGTCTAAAATAATTTGGCCAGGTGTGGTGGCTCACGCCTGTAATCTCAGCACTTTGGGAGGCTGAGGAGGGTGGATAACCTGAGGTCAGGAGTTTGAGACCAGCCTGGCCAACATGGCAAAAGCCCATCTCTACTAAAAATACAAAAATTCTCCAGGTGTGGTTGCGCATGCCTGTAATCCCAGCTGCTCGGGAGGCTGAGGCAGCAGAATCGCTTGAACCCAGGAGGTGGAGATTGCAATGAGCCAAGATGGCACCACTGCACTCCAGCCTGGGCGACAGAGAGAGACTCTGTCTAAATAAATATACATATTTTTTATTCATTCAAATATATATATATTTCATTCATATATACATTTCATTGTGATATAGGTATATTTAAAGTAAACACATAGAAAGCAATATATCTGCAAACATTAATTTAAAGAATGCTGGAATGGCTCCATTGCTATCAAAGTAGAATTCAGAGAAAAGAAAATGGCAACTGGTAAGGGGAAATATTATGTATTAATACAACAGTCATTTCTCCAAGAATACATAACAATGTAAATATGCATACACTTAACACAGCTTCAAAATATATGAAGCAAAATAGATACAACTGAAAACAGATATGAAAAAAATCACAATTAAAGCTGGAGACTTCAAAACCCATATCTTAGTAATCAACAAAACAAGTAGAAAGAAACCTGCAAATGATAGAATAACTGAACTAAACAATGCCATCGATGGATTGGATCAAATGGCATTTTTAAACACTCCAACCACATTTTTTTCAAGTGCTTATGCAACATACAGCAAGATAGACCATATCCTAGATCATAAAACAAATTTTAATAAACTTAAATAAAAAATACACCACAAAGGTATTAAAGCACAAGTCAAAAACAGAAAGATAGCTGGAATTTGGAAATTAAACATACTTTTAAATAAACTGTGAGTCAATAAAAAAGTCCCACTGGAAATTTATTTTGAACTGAAATAAAAAGGAAATAGAACAACTAAAAATTTGTGGGATGCAGTTAAAGCAATGCTTAGTGAGAAAATTATAGCATTAAGCATATCGCATACTTCTATTAGAAAAGTCTCAAACCAGCAATCTAAGTTTCTACCTTAAACTATCAGGAAAATAAATATAAAGTATACATAAAGTAAAAAAGAAGAGGATAATAAAGATCAGAAATCAATTAAATTGAAAAATAGGAAAAAAGTTGAACAAAATTAATAAAACCAAAGGTGATTCTTTTGAAAGTGTTAATAAAATTAATAAACTTCTAGCCAGATTAATTAATAAAGATAGAGGAGAAACCAATTACCCATATGAGGGTTGAAGGAGGGGTTATCACTGTAGTCAATATGACTATTAAAAGTATAACAATTCAATATTATAGACAGGTCTAAGCACATAAATTTGACAACTTACATAAAATAGAACAATTCCTCCAAAGCAACAAATTGTCAATATTCATGTAAGAAGAAATAGGTAACCTGAAATGTCATTTAACTTTTAATATAATTTAATTTGTAGTTAGAAATGTTATGAAAATGAAATCTCTAGGAATAAATTAATTTACTGATTAATTGTACCAAATATGTAAAGAAGAAGTAACACTAATTCTACACAATGTGTTTCAAACATGGAATAAGATATACTTTCCAGTTAACCTGATAGCAAAAGTGGACATCGATTTTAAAAGAAAAAAAATAATAACTAAAGAAAAACATCTTCCATGAACATAAATATATATAAAGATCCTTAACAAAATACTAAACTAGTTCAATTTATAATGTATTTCACACTAAACTCATCATGTACATTTAGACTTCAGTAGTTAGGGCTTATGATCTTGGGTTCAGAAACCAGTTGTTCTATCTTCTGCAAATATCTCTGATCTTATGCGAATTATTTACTTCTCCCTGAATCAGGTTCTTCACCTATAAAATAGGAATTACAAGAGTATCTATCACTTAGGGTAGTCATTGGGCATTAAATGGGTGAAAATATATCAATCCCTTAGAGCAGTACCTAGCATATTAAGCATCCTGGTAAGTTATTGTAAGTTATTATTATTACTATAAAACTTTGTTTTGTTTAAAACTTACAAGATTCATTCACCATATCAGAAAATCACATCGTTCACAGTGATATTGCTCATAATGGTTTAATTACAACACATATTTTGCATATTAATCTATATTTGTTTGCAGCCACATTCATGGTAAATTAGCCTTCCATTAATATATCAAATATAAAAATTGTATATATTACAATGGCAATATCTATAATTTTTATAAATTATTCCTCAATAAATTATAAAAAATAAAAAATGCTTAATATAAAGCATAAGGATCTATCATCTTCAAGCTGAATGTTTACAAATTGTGTTTATCAATTTACTCACTAATGATTTACCAGTATGCCTACTCTACCAGCACATTTCTCTCTAATAAATAATGGAATCATAATGATTAATGGAAAATCTTGTAAAGCAATAGCTCATAAAACAGGCACAGACCTAAGATTTAAAGGGAAGTTTAAAAACCATAATTGTCACAGAAATGTTTTATTTAAAAAAAAAACTAAATAATAGAATAGAGTTTTAATTACTTTCAGAACAGTACCAATATCACAAAACATGAAAGACCATGCAATCTTACAAAAATAATTAATCATAGCAGCTGTCCATTGATGAAAAGAAATTCAAATAAAATAATTTCTTCTATTACATTCAGAAGTGATACTGTTTTGAGGAAAGTTGATAAGGGGAATATTTGAAAATTAGCTATGTAACAATGAATGGTAGGCAAGCAAATTTTAAATTCAAATGAGAGAAACATCCTGGGTAATCATAATGCATTCCTGTTTGCATAAAATTACTGAAAATAGATACAAAAGTCTGCCTGTATTTAACCCCCTAACAATAATTTCGTTGGAAAAAATTTTTCAATTTCATTGCTGTATAACAAATGAAACATTAACAATAGGAATAGTTGTTCAGCAAAAATGAACATACAACAACAGTTCAGAAGGTGTATCAGATGTTTTATCAATTCATCAGTTCACAGTATTCTTCATCAAAAATCATCACCAAGAATCTTACTAACAGACCACATACATCAGTTTCTTCGTCATCGGTATTATTAGTAAATTTGAGTAATCACCTTTTTTTTTTTTTCTAAGATGGAGACTTGCTCTGTCGCCCAGGCTTGAGTGCAGTGGCGCGATCTCGGCTCACCGCAAGCTCCGCCTCCCGGGTTCACGCCATTCTCCTGCCTCAGCCTCCCGAGTAGCTGGGACTACAGGCGCCCGCCACCACGCACGGCTAATTTTTTGTATTTTTAGTAGAGACCGGGTTTCATCATGTTAGCCAGGATGGTCTCGATCTCCTGACCTCGTGATCCACCCGCCCCGGCCTCCCAAAGTGCTGGGATCACAGACGTGAGCCAAAGCGCCCGGCCTCACTTTTTATTTTTTATATTCCAATTAGACATTGTATTTTATTTTTGTCTCTAACTTAATTCAGTTAGTAGTTTGTTTTTACGAATTTCATCTTAGAATTGTCAAGGGGTATTACAAATATTTATTATAAAAACGATTTAGGCTAACAGGTTTGGGAATTGTTATACTATGATCTTGCCAAAGAGAATATTCATATAATTTTAAAATATTTTCCAAACCATATCATTTTTAAAAATCTCACTATTAGAAAAATTGTTTCTTTGACTATTAATGTGAAGTTTTTGCACAAATATTAGCCTTTTGTGATTTTTTTCTATTCTCTTCCATAGATATCACCCATTCTTTGATCTGTAAATTTGCGTTTTATTTAAATCTATTTAGTAACTATTTTATATATTACATACGTTAAGCCTTCAATTTAATTATGGCAGATATTTGTCTTTATATATCACAGGTATTTTAATGTCAGTTGGGATTCGTTGTATAGATGGTTACCAATATATCACACAAATTCTTTGTTAATCCTTTTGTGATATTTATTATTAGAAATTCCTCCCCTATGTTTAGAAATATTTCAGTATTTTTCTAGTTTTTCAGGTATAATTTTACTTAATTCAACTTGATTTATCTTCTGTAATTTATTTTACTGAAAAATATAAGATGTATTCTAGCTTGATTCATTTTATTACATAGTTTATCAATAGTCCTATTGACTCCTTAACTATGGATATTATGCTTTAAATCGTTATGTGCAGGGTTTGCTTCTATATTTATTTATTCCAATGATTTTTTTTTGTCCTGGTAATATGGTGAATTAATGATTGTGCTTTATGATAATTATTTAGTATCTGAAAGCTTATGTCTCTTTCATCATTATTCTTTATTCAAAATCACTACTATGATTTTTTCAATCATTTCATTTTGATGTACTACTTTGGAGTGATTATAACAAATTTATAAAAACAACTTAGGGATTTTCTAAGGTTGCATTAAACTTCTATATTAATGTAAGATACATATATAAGATAGCCTTTCTAGTAATTGTTGTCACTGTCCATGACAAGTACAAATTGTGAATATTTATTGACGTAAGAGACATGTGCATAAGTGAAAACATTAAAAGTACATTGATTCACTTTAACCAACTGATGCATATATAAAAATACTACCAGTTTGGCAATACATAGATAAGTGATTTGGCTCTTGAAAATGTTAAGATGTTTAATATCAAATCAGTAAAAACTAATTTGGTATTTTCAAAAGTATGTTTTACATAATTTTGCTTGACTAAGAAGAACTAATCCTAAATAGACAAGCATAAATAGAAGCTTGACAGAGAAAAGAACTAAAGCAAAACGCTTAGATGATGAATCTAAAGATTCAGAACATAGTATTGAGAACTAAATGTGTGGCTTTCATACATGGATAGATGCATGGATCTTCTCCCTAAAGGGGAAAAAAATGTCATTTCAAATGCATTCTTTCAGCTGCTGGCATAGTTATTGTCTAATAGAAACGTGGAGTCTGTCTGTTCCATATCCTCTGCCTCTCAACCTTGATAATTTCTATGGGTAATAGGGTGACTGATGAAAAAGTAACATGGGAACCAGCGGTTCCAGCATAATTATAACATCGTTCCTTAGATCGTCAAAGTCTCCTTCCAGATATCAATCTGCTGGTTTAATAAAAGAGGTAAAGAATCGAGACCCTTTATTACCCCTACTTGAGAGTCCTCAGGGAAGGGAGGAAATTCCTCAGCTGAGCGCACAAAGATTTTCTGTAATGAGCAGCAGCTTTATCCATGAAGTGAAGGTTAGTCCTATTGTATCTAATCTGTCACTTTTCTTCACAGACACCCACTAAAAGCCCCAAGGCAGCATTTTAAAACAGGAAAGTGCTCCAGCAATGGTTAGTGAAACTATGATTTTCCCCATGGGAAATACCCTTCTGAACTAGAAAACAGGCAAAACTAGTCCATTAACTCTCCTTTGAGAGGGGTGTGCTTTCGTGGCTTCATATAAATAGTAATGCAGAGTTGGAAAAGGAATAAAAAGTCTCAGACTTTAAAAACTAAAATGTATCCATTTGGCAATCAGCTTAATGAAGGCTTAGTAACTAAAAGAACTGTACACAAATTCATATAGCCCAGAGAGATTAGTGTAAAACTCATTACATGAACACAAGAAACTTCCCAAGAAGCAAAGATAGGTGAGTTATTTACCTCTTCCTGTGGCTCCTTTGCATTCATTAAAGGCACAGACACAGATTAACCGCAGCCCTTTGCCCTGTGGCATGTTTGGGGGCATATGTGAACTGTGTTTTGTTTTGTTTTTTACATTTCATGATAGTTGCATCGGAACCTTGACCTCTATTTTCTTGTGATGAAAGAAAATATATTGTTCAAATAAATAATTTTACTGCAGCAAGTTTCAGATACAAAGTGGCTCAATTCACATCAGTGTGAAGACACCTTGCTTGGGAAAAGGGCCCTTTAGCTGCAAAACATGAGGGTTTCTTCACAGTCCTCATCCCTAATATGTTTTCTGAAAGATTAAAAAAAATACAGAAAATTGATCTTTCTGCAGACTAAATGAAGTGGAATTTGCAGTTTCTGCACTTATTCAAGAATAACGTGTACATTTAAAAAAGAGGGGATGTGTAAAAGTTGTGAAAAAGAGAATGGTTTAGCAAGAAGCATGCATCTAGGATGTTAGGATGTTAATCACCAAGATGACGTTAAGGTTCCCCGCAGTTCGACTAAATTTTAGACAGGCTTCTTCCTGACTATAGACCCCTGACCTCTATTATCCTAGAGCATTTACTTCAGAAAACTTGCCATTGTAAATTTGTTATAAGTTTCTGTGAAACATAAATCTTGTCCTTGCCTATTGCCAGTGTTACAACTAGGAATGTCTTTCCCACGAACCTGGGAGCCATCTCTTTAAAATGTAATCACAAAGAAAGACAGTGCCTCTGATTCCATCTCTATGGGAGGTAGTTTAACTTCTATAAACACAAATTAACCAATTAGAAAACACAGATGGCCCAATCACATTGGTCTGTGTGTCTGTTTTTATACCAGTGCCATGCTGTTTTGGTTACTGTAGCCTTATAGAAGAGTTTGAAGTCAGGTAATGTGATGCCTCTGTTGCAGGAAAGGGGTCCCGATCCAGACCCTAAGAAAGGGTTCTTGGATCTTGCGCAAGAAGGAATTCACTGCAAGTCCGTAAAGTGAAAGCAAGTTTATTAAGAATGTAAAAGAATAAAAGAATGACTACTCCATACTCAGAGAAGCCCCGAGGGCTGCTGGCTGCCCATTTTTACGGTTATTTCTTGATGATACGCTAAAGAAGGGGTGGATTATTTATGCTTCCCCTTTTTAGGTCATATAGGGTAACTTCCTTACGTTGCCATGGCACTTGTTAACTGTCATGACGCTGGTTGGAGTGTAGCAGTGAGGACAACCAGAGGTCGCTCTTATCACCTTCTTGGTTTTGGTAGGATTTAGCCTGCTTCTTTTTTTTTTTTTTTTGACAGTCTCACTCTGTCGCCTGGGCTGGAGTGCAGTGGAGCGATCTCGGCTCACTGCAACCTCCACTTCCCAGGTTCAAGCGATTCTCCTGTCTCAGCCCCTCCCGAGTAGTTGGGACTGCAGGTGCCCGCCACCACGCCTGGCTGATTTTTCAATTTTTAGTGGAAACGGGGTTTCACCATGTTGGTCAGGATGGTCTCGATCTCTTGACTTGATCCACCTGCCTGTGCCTCACAAAGTGCTGGGCTTACAGGCGTGAGCCACTGCTGGCTTCTTTTCTGCAACCTGTTTTATCAGCAAAGTCTTTATGACCTGTATCTTGTGCCGACCTCCTATCTCATCTTTCGACTTAGAATACCTCAACCATCTGGGAATGCAGCCCAGTAGGTCTCAGCCTCATTTTACCTAGCTCCTATTTAAGTTAGAGTTGCTCTGGTTCTCACGCCTCTGACACCTCCAGCTTTGTTCTTTTTGCTTAGAGAGCAGAATGCTGGTTTCCAGTGACTGAAGGTGGAAGAGTTTTTAGAAGCTAGGGTTAGCTAGGGGAAAAACACTGGAGGACTTTAGGAGGGAGGTTGGTCAATATGATTTTGAGTTGATTTTTGAGTATGGTGTAAAATAAGGGCAAAATTTCATTCTTTTGCACGTGGATATTCAGTTTTCCCAATACCATTAGTTGAAGAGATTGTCTTTTCCTTATTAGGTATTCTTGGCAGTTTTGTTGAAGATGAATTGACTAAACATGTGTGGGTTTATTCCCAGGCTCTCTATTCTGTTTCATTGGTCTATATGTCTGTCATTATGCTAATACCAGATGTTTTAATGACTGTAGCTTTGTAATAAATCCAGAAGTCAGGGAGTGTGATGACTTCGGGTTTCTTCCTTCTCAAGATCGCTTTAGCTATTCAGGATCTTGGGGAGGCAGAAATGGGAATTTGTTGCTCGATGTGGACTAAGTTTCAGTTATTTAAGATGAATAAGTTCTAGAGATTTACTGTAAAATATAATGCTGTATTAGTTTGTTCTCATGCTACTGATAAATATGTACTCGAGACTGGGTAATTTATAAAGGAAAGAGGTTTAATGGACTCACAGTTCCACATGGCTGGGGAGGCCACACAATCATGACAGAAGGCATTAAATTAGGAGCAAAGTCACATCTTACATGGTGGCAGGCAAGAGAGCTTATGCAGGGAAACTCCCATTTATAAAACCATCATCTCACATGAGACTTATTCACTACCATGAGAAGAGTATGGGGGAAACTACCCCCATAATTCAACTATCTCCAACTGGCACCATCCTTGACATGTGGGGATTAGTACTATTTAAGATGAGATTTGGATGGGGACACAGCCAAACTATATCAAGTGCCAAGGGTTAATAATATGGTATTGTACACAAAATTTTGCTACAAGGTTAGATCTCCTGTTAAGTATTTTCACCTTTTTTTTTTTTAAAGACACACATATAAAGGGACACAAAGATGTGATGAATATGTTTGTTACTTTTTGGTGATGGCGTGTGCATATGTGCAAACTAAATTATATACATTAAACATGTGCAGGTTATTTTAGTATATTAATTATACCTCAATAAATTTGTTAAACACACACACACACACACACACACACACACAAAACTCTCCTGCCTTCTGTTTCCATGATGTTGAGTTCAGCTCTCCTATTGAAATAATCTTGCCTATTTTGCTCCACCCAGAGCTGTTGCGGGAAGTCACGGACTGCGAATGGAGGGACCAGCTGGAGCTGTGGCAGAGGAACATAAATTGTGAAGATTTCATTTTAATATGGACATTTACCAGTTCCCAAATAATACTTTTATAATTTCTTATGCCTGTCTTTAATCTCTTAATCCTGTTATCTTTGTAAGCTGAGGATGTACGTCACCTCAGGACCACTGTGATAATTGTGTTAACTGTACAAATTGATTGTAAAACATGTGCTTGAACAATATGAAATCAGTGCACCTTGAAAAAGAACAGAATAACAGCAATTTTTAGGGAACAAGGGAAGACAACCATAAGGTCTGACTGGCTGCAGGGTTGGGCAAAAAGAGCCATATTTTTCTTCTTGCAGAGAGCCTATAAATGGACTTGCAAGTAGGGAAGATATCACTAAATTCTTTTCCTAGCAGGGAATGTTAATATTAATACCCTGGGAAAGGAATGCATTCCTGGGGGGAGGTCTATAAATGGCCACTCTGGCAATGTCTGTCTTATGCGGTTGAGATAAGGACTGAGATATGCCCTGGTCTCCTGTGGTACCCTCAGGCTTACTAGGGTGGGGAAGAACTCCACCGTGGTAAATTTGTGGTCAGACCAGTTCTCTGCTCTCGAACCCTGTTTTCTGTGATTTAAGATGTTTATCAAGACAATATGTGCACCGCTGAACATAGACCCTTATCAGTAGTTCTGCTTTTGCCCTTTGCCTTGTGATCTTTGTTGGACTCTTATCAGTAGTTCTGCTTTTGCCCTTTGTCTTGTTCCCTCAGAAGCATGTGATCTTTGTTAGACCATTTTTAGTTCTGCTTTTTGCCCTTTGAATCATGTGTTCTTTGTGCCTACTCCCTGTTCTTACACTCCCTCCCCTTTTGAAACCCTTAATAAAACTTGCTGCTTTTGAGGCTCAGGCAGGCATCATGGTCCTACCGATATGTGACGTCACCCCTGGTGGCCCAGCTGTAAAATTCCTCTCTTTGTACTCTTTCTGTTTATTTCTCAGCCAAATGACACTTACGGAAAATAGAAAGAACCTATGTCAAAATATTGGGGGTGGGTTCCCCCAATACAGAGCAATTTTTTCTTTGACACTGAGAAGAAAGCAAACTAGTGAGAAATTTCCAGTCATCATAAAACCTGAACAAAAATGTGTAACATTTACTTGGAAATGGTTTGTGTGCTGCCCTGTAGTGGGCTACCTTCTCAAAAAAATCACAATAACTGCTACTACCTACAACTGCCCTTTTAAGTGGTTCTTTGGAAGACAGAACAAGTGGGACAGTGTTTAGCATGGATGATCTTTATAGAAGGAGGTCTGACATTGTGGGTAGAAGGGTGAACATATTTCCTGAATCTGGAGAATATACACTTTAATCTGATTATCCACAAAATTCTTGACTGATAGACAAAATACAGTCTAAAAGTATGGAATTGGAGATGAACCTATAGTTTTTCTAGAAAAGGAGGAGGGAGAAAGAGAGGAGGGGGTAAATCAAGAAAGTTGGAGGACTTAAAGACACTCTGTAAACAAACATGAGACAGGACATTATATGCACAGAAATTCTGCCTCTGATCAGCTTTCAGTCTTAGTCATGTTATTGCTAGGGAGAATTCTTCGCCTCTAACAAACTCTACAAAATACTTATCGTGAGCTATTTTTTAATAGGAAAGATTCCTTTTTACACTTAACTGGTACTACAAATGTCTCTATTTTAGCCTCCTGCATCAGTGTTTCAAAGTCTGCATTGGTAGATGGGGCATTTTTATAGTACTCACTTTGGGATAGAGAAACTAATTTCTGGGTTAGGATCTGAGCTAAACTGGGTTACCCTCTTGAGCTAAAACCAGGACACTACAGTTTTTCCTGTGAAGCATTATTAAACATCTACAATTTCTATTGCAGCTCAAGCAGCTCACAGATTTTCATTGTCTATTTTACAACTTCTGTAGAATTATTAGTAATAACTGTGTGGGAAATTTAAGAAGCAATATCCAAAAACCAGGCAGACATAAAAACTTTATTGTGAAAAAGAGACTACTCCACTACAAGGAAAGAATATGGTGAGAAGACTGATTTGTTGTTTCTCTAATATTTCAACAGAATATATGGGTTACAGTTCCAAATTTGCACTGAGTGATGATATGCCAGTCTAGAAAATAAGATAATTGATCTGGATGATATATAAGCTCCCTTCTAGGTCTACATTTCTTTCCTCAATACCTGTTTTGTATGACTTGTTTTCTTCTCTTTCCTTCTTTTTTTACTTACTTTCTCCTTTCCTTCATTCTCCCTTTCTTCCTTGTTCCTTCCTCCTGTTTTTTTTTTTTTTTATTGTTGTTGTTGCTTGTTTGTTTTTTCAGTAGTTTATTTTGGAGACAAAGCAGTGCAAGAGGCTGGCCATGCTTTCCTGCTACCCCGGGGCTCAGGGTTAGGACCAAGAAAGGCTACATGCAGACATTAATCAGGGTTTAACACTCAAGTCCTGTAAACGTGGTTCCAAAAAAGCTGGGCAGTTCTAATGATTTCCTTCCTTCCTCTCTTCCTCCCTTCATCCCTCCTTTCCTTCCTTCCTTCTCTCCCTCCCTCTCTCCCTCTTCCCTTCCTTCCTTCTTTTTCTTCCTTCCTTTCTCCCTCCCCTCCCTATCTTCCTCCCTTCCTCTCCTTCTTCCTTCTTCACTCTACCTCTCTTTTTCTGGATTTCAGTGGTAAGTACAATATTGAATACGTCAAACAATTTACTGATAATAAATCATAACACTTTGAGAAAATACAAGGAAAATATTATAACCTTCATGTTAGCCATGCCAAACAGTAAAAATATTCTAGGAAGGAAGCATTATCTTGATCTTTCGATAGCAGTTGTGTGCTAGTGACAAATAGATTTCCAGCTGGCAGAGGGAAACAGATTATTCTGAATATATGGTATTAATTTAGGGTAGTAATTACTATGATTAATGTTTCTAAAACAAAATTGTGAGTTTTTCCTAAGGAATGAAATGGAAGTGTTTATCTTATAATAATGTTGTGGTATTGTATTAATATAAAGTGGAATAAGAAAATTACAGATGCATAGAATAGCCAAACCAAAAGTCTGAGCACCAAGAAATTGCTTTTTAAATGTCATTACCTTACTACTATAAAATGTTCTAAATTAAAATGTAGAAACTTTATTCGAGAATTTAAATTGATATACAATTTTCTGAGGCCTAAATTCAATTTCCAAAAATTAGAACTATATGAAAGAAAAAACATACCAGTTCCATTATACAAATGCAATATTGCAGATCAAGCAATTAAAATAGCATCATTGTACAATAAAAAATATGAATAAGACATTATAAAACTTGCAAATGCTAAAGAGTAGTGGGCATTTCTTTCTAAGTAGAATTTATCTTTAATAAAGGTACTAGTATAAATGAAAGGACTGTAGTGCAGTGGTTAAGAACTTTGTTTCTGAAGTAAGAATGTTTTAACTTAAATACAAGTTTGTCCCTGTGGTCTTTTGCAAATTATTTAACTTCTCTAAACTAGTGGGCTTCAAGCATGGATTCCTGAATGTACAGAGAGAGTTTCCAAGGACATTCATGGGTGATTTCAGAAAGTCAGTTTCCAGAACCTCAAATATGTGCTATTTTCCAAAATCAACCTGCCTAGGAATGTGCTCGCAGTCAAGGTGTCACACAAGATTTCCTTTCCCACATTCTGTATCATAATTACCTTTCTTCTGTTTGACAAATTAAGGAAAAAATCACATCTAACTCAAATGTTTTCCTGGCAAATTTTCCCGGGGTTTTAAAATTTCTGGAGTGCCAAAGAAATGGCCAATTCAAATTATTTGTGTTGGTGAAGCCCCTTTAAATAGGGTTCCATAAACCCCTTCTAGGTTTCAGGATCTTTTTACATTTTTACTAAGTGCAAATATACCATTAGAAATGAAATATTTGGGGTTTTGTTGGAAATTCTGAAATCAGATATAGGATAGAAAGGTGGGGACAAAAAATAAAAAATAATTATTATTTCACTATCTTTCCTCTTCCATGCTCTGATTATTGCCAAAAAAATGTATTGTTTCTGAGGGAGAACTCTATCAGAACAAAACAAAGACAGCATCAGTAAGAAATAATGAAGTGAAGCCTTTCTCTCTCTTTCTCTCTACACACACACACACACACACACACACACAGTGTCATGCTTAATGATGAGGATACTTTCTGAGAACACAGCATTAGGAAATTTGTTGTGTGAACATCGTAGAGCGCACAGACGCAGGCCTAGATGGTATAGCCTACTACATATCTAGGCTATATGGTGTAACATAATCGTACTGGGCTAAAAACCTATACAGCATGTCACCGTGCTGAATACTGCAGACAATTGTAACACAACGGTATTTGTGTATTTAAACATGGAAAAGATACACCGGGCACGGTGGTGGCTAACGCCTGTAATCCCAGCACTTTGGGAGGCCGATGCGGGTGGATCACGAGGTCAGGACAGGGAGACCATCCTGGCTAACACGGTGAAACCCCGTCTCTACTAAAAAAAAAAAAAAAAAAAAAAAAAAAAAAAAAATTAGCCGGGCGTGGTGGCAGGCGCCTGTTGTCCCAGCTACTCCAGAGGCTGAGGCAGGAGAATGGGATGAACCTGGGAGGCGGAGCTTGCAGGGAGCACTCCGGCCTGGGCAACAGAGCGAGACTCAGTCTCAAAAAAGAAAAAAGGAAAAAAAAAAAAAGATTAAAATTGGTATGCCTGGATATAGCACTTACCATTAACAGAGTTTGAGGATTCTAAAGTCAGTGAGTGAGTGGTGAGTGCATGTGAAGGCCCAGAATTATTACGGTACACTATTGTTGATTTTATAAACACTGTACACTTAGGCTACACTACATTTATTTTTAAAGTGTTTCTTTCTTCAATAATAAATTAACCTTAGCTTAGTGCAACTTTTTTACTTTATAAGCTTTTTAATTTTGTTAACCTTTTGACCCTTTTGTAATAACCCTTAACTGAGAACATAAGCACATAATACAGCTGTATAAAAATATTTTTTCTATATATCCTTATTCTATAAGCTTTTCTGTATTTTTACGATTCTCTTTTTGTTTTCTCGTTTTTTTCACTTTTAAAACTTTTTTTGTTAAAAACTAAGGCACAAACACACACATTAGCATAGACTTAAACAGGGTCAGAATGATCAATATCACAGTCTTCCATCTCCACATCTTGTCCCACTACGAAGTTTTTAATAACACACATGGAGCTGTCATCTCCTATGATATCAATGCCTTCTCCTGAATGCCTCCTGAAGGACCCGCCTGAAGATGTTTTATAGTTAGCTATTTTTATAAGTAGAAAGAGTAAGTGCTAAAATAATATAGAGTGTAGTAAATACATAAGCCAGCAACATAGTCATCTACTTTCATTATGAAGAATTAGGTATTGTACATAATTGTATGTGCTATACATTTTTATGACTGGCAGCACAGTAGTTCAGTTTACACACCAGCATCATCACAAATATGTAAATAATGCCTTTAATTATGACATTATGACAGCTATGACATCACTAGAGAATAGGTATTTCACGGCTATTATAATTTTCTGAGACCAACATTGTATATGCAGTTCACCATTGACCAAAACATTGGTATGCCATGCATGAATAGTGTGTATGTATGTGTGTGTGTGTGTCCGTGTGTGAAAGAGACATTTCCTCCAAATTAGTATTCTGGTATATGACAGTTGTCATTAGGAAGCACATCAACATATTTTTTGAAATTAAAATTGTTTTATCCAAAAATATATTAGTAGCTGAGATGTATTAAAATTTTTCATATTTTTCTGGGAAAATAATTTTTGCATTCTAGTGAAGAATATTATTCATCCACAAATACATTAATTAATTAGCAAATAATTTATCTTAAGATATATAGTTTCAAAAATAAAATTTTTTGAATTATCAGTATGCAAATATTAGTATTGTTTTAATATTTTGTAAAGAATATATATGATAATTCTAGACAAATGTTTAAATACCTAGAGTCTTATGGTCAACTACAATTTTTAAAAACAATTTCAATATATGTTTATATTTTTGTTTACAGAAACATATGATGGTGGGATTAATAAGATAAAATCAAGCAAAAAAAACCTCATTAGTATAAAATTCTATGGGTAAAATTAAATGTAAAGACAATATCAGAGAGAAAAGGAACAGTAAAAATTTCCCACAGTTAGAGGACAATATTTTTTGTAATGAATAATGAAAGATATTCAAATGTCATATTTAAATTATATACTTTTTTAAATAATGTAATATTTCTTTGAAAGAATGCAAGTACTTGCAATATACTGGAAAGCTATGCAAACATCTAATAATGTAATTTTGAATACTGAATTAAACAAAATTAAACTTGAGTAAATGCTTTTTCAACGTATTTTAAAGGGAATGTAAGCTAAAATAGTCCACTGCCCTACTTTACTTGTTTCCTCTTCTGTGCAATGGGAGTAACAAAATTGTACTTTATGGGATAATCATGCAGAATATTGTGTAATGCCTGTAAATGTCCAGCACAGTTTCTGTCACAAAGGGAGCAATCAATAATTATTAGTTTTCCAAGGGAGTGAGAAGGATTATCTTTGGAGATTATGACCCTTAAGCATTACTGCATATGTTCTCCCTATTTTATTCATTTCCATATAAAAAATAATGAATAGAAATATATTATTTAAATCTAAATATAAAAAGACAACAAAATAGGGACAAGGAAATGATGAATGGGAGATCAGACCTTCTCATTGCTTTTAGAATAGGTATTTATTTCCGGAAAAGAATCTTCATACATCTCTCTAATGTGAGGTTGCATACAAGTAATATTTAAAATTATTCATCTCTATTACCCTGAGCTATTATCTAAATAGTACTAGATATGATCAACAACTATTTATTTTACATATGCACATGAATGATGGCATGTAGGGTGTCAGGAGCTGAACTGTTCAAGTTTCACAGATCGATGTCCATAATCTGACAGATTCTGCAGTTTTACACCATTCATTACAGACTGATGCCAGTGATGCTGTAGAGATAATAATGGTCTGAATCTCAAATTTTGTAACTCTTCATTTTAATATAACCAAAATTTGCTTTATTTGTGGGGGCGGAAGTAAAGTTTCGGTGTATGCTAAAATTGATGAGAATGATAAACATTCTCATTTCTGGATCAATCATAAAGCAGTACACAGATGCCTACAAGGAAATGTACCTTTTTTTATCCAATTGTTTGACAAAAATTTTTGAGCAGGTAAAATTTGAAGCTTTGTGTTTTTACTGGCATATTTTCAAAATTTAGTCAAATGGCTAACATAATTCCAAATAAATGATGCCTTTGACTTGAGATTTTGAGTACAAAGCATGAGTTAATTCAGTAGAATAAGTGAACAGAAGTCAACATGATGAGGAAAAACTATCAGTTAATTTTCTCCCAACAAAATCAAATATTTCTTTGAATTAACCATAATGTCTTGGTATTTACTCCTCATATATCTATATCCACATTTTTGCCCATCATAAACAAAAAAAGAATCCACATTGTGGTATCATGGTATTGTGTCACCTTGGCTGGGTGGAGCAACTTTTTCCATTATTTCCCTCCATATGTGTTTACAGTTAGGATAGGACACAAAAAGAAATTTTAAACTCCTTGCCCTGTTAACTCCAAGCCCTCCAGATTCAAATGCAAAGGCAACAGCTGTGAAAGTATTGTTTAATCGTCTCCCACAATCGGAGAAGGTAAAAATCCCTATAATAATCCATTTTATATGTACCTAATACACACATAGAAAGGTATCTTTTTCTCTAGGCATACAGGCCTTTATTTCCTCCTGTGTCACATGTATTTTGTATTTGCTGTGGTTTGTTAGCATCCTGTATCTGTACTATAGGTGACAAAGAGTCATCAAATTATATCCACCAGAATAACTGCATTGCCTTATTTACCCTGTATTCAAATGTAGTGAATAAAAGAAATTTAATAATACTAGTTAATTATTCTTACTGGGACATTTTTATGTTATACTTGAAATGTATAATTTTCATTTAAGTTTTTAATCCATACTGTTTTTAAGTATAAGGTAAGGATCCAAGTTTATTCTTTCGCATGTGCACATGCATTATTTGTTGAAGAGACTATTGGGTATGATTTGAATGCACGTGTCCCTCCAAAATTCGTATGTTGGAACTTAAACCCAAGGTGATGCTATTAATAGGTGAGGCATTTGGGGAAATGATGAAGTACTGAGGGTTTCACCATCATTAATGGATTAGGGCTGTTATAAAAGAGGTTGAAGGAAGGACCCTAGTGCTTGCTTTTTTGTTCCCCCTGCTTCTGTCACCATCTGAAGATGCCACAAGAAAATAGCATCTATGAAACAGGCCTTCATCAGACAGGATCTGCTGGCACCGTAATCTTGGATTTCCCAGCCTCAAAAACTATGAGAAATAAATTTATATTGTTTAGAAATTTTTCAATTTAAGGTATTTTGTTATAGTAGCCCGAATGAACCAAGATATTATCCTTTCTAATTCTTGGCACACTTGATGAAGATCACTTGACCTGGATTTATTTCTGTCCTCTCTATTCTGTTCTCGTTGTCTACATGTCTGTCTTTATGCCAATCTCATAATGTTTTAATTATTGTAGCTTTGTGGCATATTTTGAAATCAGGAAATGTGATGCCTCCACCTTTGTTCTTCTTTTTCAAGACTTTAAAAATATAAATGTTGATTGTGTATGTTTAAGGCACACAACCTGATGATAAAAGATACATGTAAGTACTAACAAGTTACTAAAGTGAAGCAAATTAACACCTCCATTCATCTTTTCTCATAGTTACCCATATTTTTTGTTTTATGGCAAGAGAAGCTTAAATCTAATTATTTAGCATGAATTAGATACACAGTAAAATTTAATCCCCTATAGTCCTCATGTTGTATATTAAATAATCTAAACTTATTCAACCTACATATGTGCTGCTTTGTATCCTCTGACACACATCTCCCCATTTTCTCCCCCTTTTCTTTTCCCACCCCTAGTAATTACTGTCTTCTTCTCTCCTCTCTCCATCTCTCTCTATTTGAAATTTTTTTTGACTCCATATAAATAAGTGAGATCAGGCAATATTGTTCTTTTCATTCCTGATTTATTTCACTTAGCATAACATGTTCCAGTCTCATCCATTTTGTGGCAAATAGCAATATCTCATTTTTAAATAATGTTCTATTGTATTTATGTACCAGTTACTTTACCCATTCACCCATCATTGGACAATTAAGTGGTTTTCTCTTGACTATTGTGAATAATAATGCAATAAACATGGGAGTGCAGATTCCTTTATGAGGTGGTGATTTTTTCTTTTGGGCACATGCCCAGAGGAGAGACTGCTGGGTCATATGGTAGTTTTATTTTTAATTTCTTTAGAAATCCTCATACTGATTTCCATAATAACTGTACCAATCTATATTCCACTAAAAGCATACAAAATTTCTTTTATCTTCATATCCTTACCAATATTTGTTATCTTTTGACTTCTTGATAATGGCCATCCTAACAGATGTTAGGTGATATCTTACTGTGGTTTCGATTTGCGTTTCCCTGATGACTAATGATACTGAGCACCATTTTATTTTATAAACCTGTTGGCCATTTTTATGTTTTATTTGGAGAAAATGTCTATTCAGGTATTTTTCTCACTTCTTTTCTTTTTTTTCTTTTTTTTTTTTTTTTAAGACAGTCTCACTCTGTTGCCCAGGTTGGAGTGCAGCGGAGTGATCTCGGCTCACTGCAAGCTCCACCTCCCGGGTTCACACCATTCTCCTGCCTCAGCCTCCGAGTAGCTGCGGACTACAGGCACCCGCCACCACGCCCGACTAATTTTTTGTATTTGTAGTAGAGACGGGGTTTCACCGTGTTAGCCAGGATGGTCTCGATCTCCTGACCTGATGATCCGCCCACCTTGGCCTCCCAAAGTGCTGGGATTACAGGCGTGAGCCACTGTGCCCAGCCTTTTTCTCACTTTTTAATTGGGTTGTTTACTTTTTCACTATTGAGTTGTATGAATTATTTATAAATTTTGAACAGTGGCTATTTAACAGGTATGAAATTTGCAAATATTTTGTTGATTGGTTCCTTTGCTGTGAAGACATGTTTTAATTTATGTAATCCTGTTTGTTTATTTATTTTTGCTTTTGTGGCCTGAGCTTTTGGTGTAATATCCAAAACAAACATCAATGCCAAGACTAATGTCTGGACGCTTTTCTCCTTTGTTCTTTTCTAGGAGTTTTATGGTTTATGGTCTCATATTTAGTTTTTTGTATCCATTTTCAGTTGATTTTTGTGTATGGGATAAGACAAGGTTCCAATTTCATTTTATCTTTTTCTTTTTTTTTGCATGTTGAAATCAAGTTTTCTCAGGACCATTTGATGAAGAGATTATCCTTTCCCCTATTATGTCTTTGTGTTCTTGTCAAAAATTTGTTAACTATTTATGTTTGAATTTATTTCTGGGCTCTCTATTTTGCTCCAATGGTCTATGTGTCTGTTTTTATGCCAGTCCTGTACTGTTTCAATTATTTTAACATTGTAATATAATTATCAATCAGAAGCTATGATGAGGCTTCTGACTTTTCTTCTATTTTCAGATGTGTTTTGGCTACTTGAAGTTTGTATTACTCCATATAAGTTTTTATTTGTATTTTTTTCTTGCAAATTTAGAAGTATAAATGCAGTTGTGTTACAGGGATATATGCATTGTGGTGAAGTCTGAGCTTTTACTGTACTCATCAATTTTTAATATTTCTTTCTATTTCTATTAAAAATGCCATTGGGATTTTGATTGGGATTGCATTGAATCTGTATATCGCTTTGGGTAGTAAAATTTTAACAATATTAATTATTCTATTCCATGAACATGGAATATCTTTTTATTTATTTGTGTCTTCTTCAATTTATTTCATCAATATTTTATAGTTTTCAATGTACACATTTTTTACCTTCTTGGTTAAGTTTATTCCTAGGTTTTTACTTTTATGATTGCATCAAAAATGAAATTGGGTTCTTCATTTCTTTTTTATTTAGGCCATTTTTACAGAAAAATCTTATGAATTTTTGTATCTTGGTTTTGTAAACTGTGAATTTACTCAATTTATGTATTAGGTCTAAGAGTCGTTTTGTAGAATCTTTGGGGTTTTTTACATATAAGATCACATCATCTGAAATAGAGATAATTTTTTCTTCTTAATTGTTTTATCTATTCTGGATCTTTTGTGTTTCCATATAAATTTTAGATTTTTTTCATTTTTATTAAAAATGCTCTTGATATTTTAATAGGAATTACATTGAGCCTGTGAACCCCAAAAATCTGAGACAGGTCTCAGTCAATTTAGGAAGTGTATTTTGCCAAAGTTGTATGGATGCACACCCATGACACAGCCTCAGGAGGTCCTGATGACATGTCCCCAAGGTGGTCAGAGCACAGCTTGTTTTTATCCATTTTTAGGGAGACATGAGACGTCAATCAACATATGTAAGATGAATGTTGGTTCTATCCAGAAAAGGCGGGACAAGTCAAAGCAAATGCAGGACAACTTGAAGGAGCAGGGAGGGAGCTTCCAGTTACAAATGGTTGCATTCTTTTGAGTTTCTGATTGGCCTGTCCAAAGGAGGCAATCAGATATGCATTTATCTCAGTAAGCAGAGAGATGACTTTGAATAGAATCGGAGGCAGGTTTGCCTTAAGCAGTTCCCAGGTTGATTTTTCCCTTTAGATTAGTGATTTCAGGGCCCCAAGATTTATTTTCCTTTCACAAGCCCTATACAACTCTTTGGGTAGTGTGGACATTTTAAAAATATTGAGTTTTTCAATCCATCAATACAAGATATCTTTCTATTTCTTTGAATCTTTAATTTATTTCATCAATATTTCGTGCTGTTCACTATACAAGCTTTTTGCTTCCTTAGTTAAGTTTGAATGTTTTATTCTTTTTGATGCTATTATAAATGAGTTTGTTTTACAAACTTTCTTTTTGGATAGTTTTTTAAATTAATATACAAAAATGCAACTGATTTTTGTTTTTTATTTCTTATTCTTTACTTAATGTGTTTTACTAGTTCCAATAGTTTTCGATAGCATCTTCAGGATTTTCTACATATAAGATTATAATCTGCAGAGAGACAATTTAACTTTTACCTTCTAATTTAAATGTTTTCATTGTTTTTCTTGCCCAATTCCTCTCGTTTGGACTTACAATATTATACTGAATAAAAGCAGTCACAGTTGGTATTCTTGTTATGATCGAAGTGCAAGGCCAATGTTAGCTGTAAGCTTTTCATAAATTGCCTTTATTATGTTGAGGTATTTTCCCTCTTAGTTTGTTGAGAATTTTTATGTGAAGGAACATTTTGTACAACTCCTAGAAGAAAACACAGGGGAAAGCTTCTTAACACTGCTCTTGGCAATGATTTTATGGCTATGACATCAAAGATACAAGCAACAAAAGTAAAAAATAGATAAATCAGTGTATATCAAATTTAAAAATTCCTGCATAGCAAAGAAAACAATCAGCAGAGTGAAAGACAACACTCTGACTAGGAGAAAATATTTGCAAACTATATATGTCATAGGCAGTTAATATTCACAATATAAAGAAGAACTCTTACACCTCAGTAGCAATTAACAAATGACAATTTAAAATGGGCTAAGGACTTCAAGAGACATTCTCCAAAGAAGACATACAAATGCAGAAAAAGTATATTAAAAACTGCTTAACATCTCTAGCTGTGTGAGTCCATTCTTACATTGCTATAAGGAACTACCCGAGACTGGATAATTTATAATATAAAGAAAAGAGGTTTAATTGACTCACAGTTCCATAAGCTGTACAGGAACCATGGCTAGGGAGGCCTCGGGAAACTTAATGATGGAAGGTGAAGGGGAAGCAGATACATCTTCATATGGCAGAACAAGAGAAAGAGAGAGTGAAAGGAAAAGTGCTACAAACTTTTAAACAACCAGATATCATGAGAACTCACTCACTATCATGAGAACAGCAAGGGGGAAATCTGCTCCCATGATCCAATCACCTCCCACCAGGTCCCTCCCATAGTGCTGGTGATTACAGTTCGACATGAGATTTGGGTGGGAACACAGAGCCAAAGCTTATCATTCCACCCGTGGTCCCTCACAAATCTCATGTCTTTCTCATGTTTAAAAACACAATTGTGCCTTCCCAACAGTCCCCCAAATTATTAACTCATTCCAGCATTAACTCAAAAGTCTAAGTCCAAAGTCTCATCTGAAGCAAGATAAGTCCTTTCCACCTATAAGCCTGTAAAATCAAAAATAAGTTAGTAATTTTCAAGGTACAGTGTGGGTACAGGCATTGGTTAAATACTCCCTTTCCAATAGGGAGAAGTCAGCCAAAACAAAGGGGCCACAGGCCTCATGAAAGTCCAAAACATAGCAGGGCAGTCATCAAGTCTTAGAGCTCCAAAATAATCTGCTTTGACTCCTTGTCTCACATCCAGGTCATGCTGATGCTAGGGGTTGGCTCCCAAGGCCTTAGGAAGCTCTGCCCCTGTGGCTCTGCAGGGTACAGACCCCATGGCTGTTTTCATGTGCTGGCATTGAGTGCCTGCAGCTTTTCCAGGCCCACAGTACAAGCTGTCAGTGAATCTCCCATTCTGGGGTTTGGAAGATGGTGATCCCCTTCTCACAGCTCCACTAGGCACAGCTCCACTTTTCAAAGCCCCAGTAAGAACTCTGTAGGGGGGTCTCCAACTCCATACTTTCCCTCCACAGTGCCCTATTAGAGGTTATCCATGAGGGCTCCACCCCTACAGCAGGCTTCTGGCTGAACATCCAGGAATTTCCATAAATCCTCTGAAATCTAGGTGGAAGCTCCCAAGCCTCAACTCTTCCCCTCTTTATACCTGTAGGCTTAACAGCACAGGAAAGCCTTGGTGGCTTCCAGCTTACACCCTCTGGAGCAGTGGCCTGAGACCCATATCTGGGGCCCTTTTACTCACAACTGAAGCTGGAGCAGCTGGGACATGAGGCCCAATGTCCTGAGGCTGCACAGAGTGGTAGGGCCCTGGGCCTGTTTCATAAAACCATTTTTCTCTCCTAGGCCTCTAGGCCTGTGATGGGAGGGCCTGCTATGAAGGTCTCTGAAATGCCCTGGAGGCATTTTCCACATTGTCTCGTCTATTAACATTCGGCTCCTCTTTACTTTTGCAAATTTCTGCAGCTGGCTTGAATTCCTCCCAGAAAATGGGTTTTTCTTTTCTACTACGTGGCCAGGCTGCAAATTTTCCAAACTTTCATGCTCTGCTTCCCTTTTCAATGTAAGTTACAGTTTCAGTCCGTTGCTTTGCTTATGCAGGTGAACTAGGCTTTTAGAAGCAGCCAGGTCACTTCTTGAATGCTTTGCTGCTTAGAAATTGTTTTTCGTGGCCGGGCACAGTGGCTCACTCCTATAATCCCAGCACTTTGGGAGGCTGAGGTGGGTGGATCACGAGGTCAAGAGATCGACACCATCTTGGCTAACATGGTGAAACCCTGTCTCTACTAAAAATACAAAAAATTAGCCTGGCATGGTGGCGGGCACCTGTAGTCCCAGCTACTCAGAAGGCTGAGGCAGGAGAATGGCATGAACCTGGGAGGCAGAGCTTGCAATGAGCCGAGATAGCACCACTGCAGTCCGGCCTTGGTGAAAAAGCGAGACTCTGTCTAAAAAAAAAAAGAAATTGTTTTCGCCAGATACCCTAAATCATCTCTTAAGTTCAACAGATCTGTAGAGCATGAGCACAATGTCACCATTGTCTTTGCTAAAACATAGCAAGAGTGACCTTTACTCCAGTTCCCAATAAATTCCTCATCTCCATCTGAAATCCCCTCAGCCTAGACTTCATTGTCCATATTACTACCTGCATTTTGGCCACAACAATTTAACAAGTCTCTCTAGGAAGTTTCAAACTTTCCATTGTCTTCTTGTCTTCTTCTGAGTCCTGCAAACTGTTCCAACCTCTGCCCATTACCCAGTTGCAAAGTTGCTTCCACATTTTCAGGTATCTTTATAGCAATGTCCCACTCCCAGTGCCAATTTTCTGTATTAGTTCATTCAATCATTGATATAAGGAACTACCTGAGACTAGGTAATTTATAAAGAAGAGGTTTAACTGACTCACAGTTCTATAGGCTACACAGGAAGTGCGGCTGGGGAGGTTATATGGTTTGTCTCTGTGTCTCTACCCAAGTCTCATCTTGAATTTTAATTCCCCTGTGTCAAGGGGGGAACCTGTAATCCCCACATGTCAAGGGAGGGAGGTAATTGGAACTTGAGGGTGGTTTCCCTCATACTGTTCTGATGATAGTGAGTGAGTCCTCATGAGATCTGATGATTTTATAAGTGTTTGGAAGTTCCTTCTTCATCTCTGCCTCTAATGCCTCCTTGTGAAGAAAGTGTCTGCTTCCTGTTCTGCCATGATTCTAACTTTCCTGAGGCCTCACTAGCCCTGTGGAACTGTGGGCCAACTAAACCTCTTACATTTATAAACTACCCAGTCTCAGGGAAGTTCTGCACAGCAGTGTGAAGACAGACTAATATAGGAGGCCTCAGGAAACTTACAATCATGATGGAAGGCAAAGAGGAAGCAGTCACATATTTACATGGCAGAGCAGGAAAGGGAGAAGGTGAAGGGGAAAGTGCTACTCACTTTCAAAGAACCAGATCTGATGATAACACTCATTATCGTGACAACAGCAAGGGGGAAATCTGTGCCCATGATCCAATCACCTCCCATCAGATCCCTCCCCCAACACTGGAGATTACAATTCGATATGGGATTTGAGTGGATACACAGAGCAAAACCATATCACTAGTTATCCAGGAAATGTAAATTAAAACCACAGTGAGATATCACCCCATACATGTTAGCATGGCTATTATCCAAAAAAAAGAAAAGAAAAAAAAAGGTAACTGTTGGTGAGGAAATACATTATAACATCTCTATACTGTTGACTAGAATGTAAATTGGTACAGCCACTATGAAAAATTGTATAAATGTTTCTAAAAAATTAAATTATAATCCAGCATTTGAATTTTAGAATATTTATTTGGAATAATTGTAATCAGAGTTTCAAAAAGATATTATCACTTCCATGTTCATTTCAGCACTATTTATAAAAGCCAAGATATGGAAACAACCCAAATCTCTATCAATGAATGGTTTTTTAAGTGGTATATAATATAAAAGAAATTGTTCACTTTTAAAAAAGAAAGAAATCCTAAATTTGTGACAATGTAAATGAACCATGAAGATATTATGTTGATTCAAAAGAGTCAGTCACAAAAATTAAATTGTGTGATTCTATGTATATGAGATATCTAAAATAGTCAAACACAAAGAAACAAAGAATGAAATTGAGGTTGCTGCGGCTGGGGGAATGGAGGAATGGGAAGTTGTTAATCAAGAGATATAAAATTTTACTTGTGCACTAAGTGTTAAGTTCTTGAGATTTGCTGTATAACATTATGCCTATAGTTAACAATACTTCATTGTGCACTTAAAAATCGAAGACAGCAGATCTCATGTTAAGTATTATTACCACAATAGAAATAAACAAAAGAAAATAAATATAAAACAGAAACTGTATACTTTTCAAAAAAAGTTTAATTTTAAAAGCAAAATGGTTATAGAGTTTTGCTCTTTTATTCTATGGTGGAAAAGCTTTCTATAAAATTTTCAGAGCTTTTAAAAGTATTTTGTAATATTTGACATTGCCTGAAATATATATGTCAAATCACAGAATTAATCTTAATATCATTTAAAATATGAAATCTGTTACACAATACTATATACAATTTTTGTGTCATCTATATTAAGTGAAGCTAAATGACCTAGCTAACATATCTGTGCTACTTTTCCTTTTCCTTACCTAGGTAGGAATTTGGCAGATACAATCACAATTTTAGTCATTCTGAGTCTAGAAGTATCCTCAGAATCTTTATTGACAAAGGTTTTTTTTATTTTTAATATCAAATTATTGTATTTCAAAGTACATTTCCTTGAGATGTTATTATTTTATCTTCCTTTTATGATTAACATTTGTTAATTTTATATATTTAAGGGTACACGTGCAGATTTCTTGCATGCATATATTGCACTATGGTGAAGTCTGGGATTTAGTACATCAATCACCCAAATAGTGAACAATGTATGCAATAGGTAGCTTTCAGCTCTCAATCCCCTCCCACTCTCCCATCTCTTGGAGTCTCCAATGTCTACTATTCTACCCTGTATATCCATGGGTACCCATTATTTACCCCCTCTTGTAAGTGTTAACATGTGGTTTTTGATTTTCTCTTTCTGAGTTATTTCACTTAAGACAATGGCCTCCACTTTAATCCATGTTGCTGCAAAAGACTTTATTTCATTCTTTTTTTATAGCTGGGTGGTATTCCATGGTATATACATATATTCCATATTTTCCTTTTACAATCACTTAGGTTCAGTCAACACTTAGGTTGATTTTGTATATTTGCTATTGTGAATAGTGCTGTGGTAAACATATGAGTGCAGATATTTTTTGATGTACTGATTTTTTTCCCTTTGACTATACACCCAGTAGTGGAATTTCTAAATCAAATGGTAGTTCTATTTTTAATTATTTGGTAAATCTTTATACTGTTTTCCATAAAGGTTTTTTAAATTTACAATCCAACCAAGAGTATATAATTGTTCCCATTTCTCCATATCCTCACCAACATCTGTTGCTTATTTACTTTTTAATAATAGTCATTCTGATTGATGTGAGATGTTACCTCGTTGTGGTTTTAATTTGCATTTCTCTGATGATTGGTGATGTTGAGTATTTTTTCATATGTTTGTTGGCTGCTTGTATATCTTCTTTTGAGAAACATCTATTCATGTTATTATTCACTTTTTAATGGGGTTATTTGATTTTTTCTTATTGAATTGTTCTTTGTAAATTCTGAATATGAGCCCCTTGTCCTGTGCATATCTTGCAATTATTTTTTTCTATTCTGTAAGGTATCTGTTTACTTATTATTACTTTAGCTGTGCAGAAGCTTTTTAGTTTAATTTCCATTTATCTATTACTGTTTTGTTGCGTTAGCTTTTGCAGACTGGGTCATAAATGCTTTGTCTAGATCAATGTCCAGAAGAGTTTTTCCTAGGTTTTCTTTTAACATCTTTATAATTTCTTGTCTTAGGTTTAGGTCTTTTATGCATCTTGATTAACTGTTTTATTTGGTGAGAGTTTCATTCTTGTGCATATGCTATCCAATTTTTTTAGCACCATTTATTGAAAGGGTGTTATTTCCTCAGTGTATGTTTTTGGCCCTAGTGAAGATCAGTTGGTTGAAGGTATGTGGCTATATTTCTGGGTTCTCTATTCTGATCTATTGATCTTCGTGTCTATTTTTATATTTTTATACTAGTACAACACTGTCTTGGTCACTATAACCTGGTAGTATAATTGGAAGTCAGGTAATGTGATGCCTCCAGCTTTGTTTGTTCTTTTCATATAGGATTTCTTGGGCTATTTGAGCTCTTTTTGCATTCCATATTAATTTTAGATTTTTTTAATTCTGTAAAAAAATGACACAGGTAATTTAAAAGGTATTGTATTGAATCTGTAGAATAATTTGGGCAGTATAGCCTTTTAACAATATTGACTCTTCCTGTCTGTGAGCAAGAGGTGGTTTTACATTTGTTTGTGGTCATCTACCATTTCTTCTATCATTATTTTGTAGTTCTCCTTATGGAGACTTTTCACACCCTTGGTTAAATATATTCCTAGGTACTTCAACTTATTTCATAGCTATTGTAAATGGGATTGCCTTCTTGATTAGGTCCTCAGCTAGATTGTTATTGGTGTACAGAAACACTGCTGATTTCTGTATGTTAATTTTGTATCCTGAAACTGTATGGATTTTGTCAAATCTAGGAGTATTTTTGCAAAGTGTTTAGGGTTTTCTAGAGATAAGACCACATTAGCAGCAAACAAGGATAATTTGACTTCATCTTTTCTAATTTAAATACCTTTTGCTTTTTTCTCTTGCCTGAATTGTTCTAATTAGGACTTTCAGGACTATGTTGAGTAGAAATGGTGAAAGTGGGCATTCTTTTTTTGTTCCAGGTTTTAGAGAAAATGCTTTCAACTTTTCCCCATTAAGTGTGATATTGGCCATTGGTTTGTCATACATGGCCTTTAGTATGTTGACGTACATTCTTTCTATGTCTATTTTGTTGAAGATTTTTATCATGAAGGGATGCTGAATTTTATTGAATGCTTTTTCCACATCTACTGAGATAATCATGTAGTTTTTATACTTAATTTTGTATATATGATGTATCAAATTAATTAGTGTATGTTGAAATATCCTTGCATCCCTGGGATAAATCACACCTGACCATGATGTGTTATGTATTTAATGTGCTGTTGGATTCAATTTGCTAGTATTTTACAGAGGATATTTGCATCTATGTTCATCAGGGATATCAGTCTGTAGTTTTCTTTTTTTATTGTGTCCTTGCCTGGTTTTGATATGAGGGTAATGCTGGCCTTGTTGAATGAGTTTGGAGAATTTTAATAATGCTCCTTAATTTTTTGCAATAGTTATAAGAGGATTGGTATTAGTTTTGCTTTGTATGCTTGATAGAATTTGGCAGTGACTTCATCTGGTCCTGACCTTTTATTTCTTGGGAGATTTATTAGAACTGCTTCAATCTTGCTACTCATGATTAGTCTGTTTAGGAATTCTACTTCTTCCTGGTTAGTCTCAGAAGTTTGCTTCCAGGAATTTATTCATTCCTCCAGGTTTTCTAGTTTGTGAGCATATACAGAATCGTCTCTGATGATCTTTTGTATTTTTGTGGCATCAGTTCTAATATCTCCTTTTGCATTTCTGATTGTGTTTATTTGGATTTTCTCTATTCTTTGTTATTGTAGCTGGTAGTATTTTAATTTTGTTTATCTTTTCAAAAAAACAACCATTTCTTTTGTTGATCTTTTGTAATCGTTGGTCTCTATTTCATTTAGTTCTGCTCTGATCTTTGTTATTTCTTATATTCTATTAACCTTGGGTTTGTTTTTTTCTTTCTTTTCTAATTTCTTGAGGGAGAATGTATTGTTGTTAACTTGTGATCTTTCTGCTTTTTTGATGTCATCATTTATTGCTAATAGGCTTTTGCAATATCCCACAGGTTTTGGTATGATGTGTTTTCATTTTCATTTGTTTCCTTTTTTTTTTTTTTAATTTCTGTCTTAAATTCTTTATTGACCCGGTGATCATTCAGGAGCATGCTGTTTAATTTCCATATATTTGTATAGTTTCTGAAGTTCCTCTGTTATTGATTTCTAGCTTTATTCCACTGTGATCTGAGAACTTACTTGACATGATTTGATATTTTACAATTTATTAAGACTTGTTTTGTGGCTTAACATTTGGTCTGTCTTGAAGAATGTTCCATGTGCTGATGAAAACAATTTATATTCTGTAGTTGTTGGGTAGAATGTTCTGTAAATGTCTATTAGGTCTATTTGGTCTAAAGTTCAATTTAAATTCAATAATTTTTGTTAATTTTCTGTCTAAATAATTTTTTTATTGCTGTGAGTGAGGTGTTGAAGTCCCCCACTATTATTGTATTGTCCTCTATCTCCTTTTTAGGCCTAGTAATCCTTGTTTTGCCAATTTGGAAGCTCTGATGTTGGGTGCATATATATTTAGGATTGCTATATTCTCTTGCATAATTTATCTCTTTATCATTATATAATAAATTTCTTTGTCTTTTTTAAAAACTCTTTTCGATTAAAATGTGTTTTATCTGATATAAGTGTACCTCTCTGCCAGCTCACTTTTGGTTTCTGCTTATGTGGATTATTTTTCTCCATATTTTTACTTTCGATCTATATGTGTTTTATGGGTAAGGTGAGTTTCTTGTAGCAACATATAGTTGAATCATATATTTTTAAATTTATTCTGCCAATCTGTATCTTTTAAGTGTAGCATTTAATCCATTTACATTCAAGGTTAATATTGATATGTGAGGTTTTGGTCTTGTCATATTGTTGTTTTCAAGTTGTTTTATGAATTATTTCTTCCATTTTCTCTATCTTTTTTGTCTGTGATTTTATGAAATTCTGTCATGTTGCCTTTTGATTCTTCTTTTCCTCTTTTGTGTCATTGTTTTATAAGGTCTATGAGCTTTATATTTCCATGTGTTTTCATGATCATGAATATCAACCTTTCGTTTCCATGTTTAAGACCTCCTTGAGCATTTCCTATAGGCCCAGTCTACTGGTGACAAATTCCATCATCATTTGCTTCTTTGAGAAATACTTTATTTCTCCTTCATTTATGATGTTTATTTGCTTATTCGGGCAGAATATAAAATTTTTTGTTGATAGGTTTGCTTTTTTTTGTTTGTTTCCAGCACTTTGAAAATTCTATCATATTCTCCCCTGGCCTGTAAGGTTTCTGCTGAAAAGTCTGCTATTAGTCTAATGAGATTTCTTTTATAAGTGACTAGATCCTTTCTCCTGAAAATTTTAAAAGTTCTTCACTTTTACTTTAGAAATTCAGAATATAATATGTCATGATGATGTCCTTTTTTGCTATGTGTTTTACTCAGTATTGCTGAGCCTCCTGCATATGGAAGTCTAATTATCTTGCTAGCCTTGGGACGTTTTCATCAATTATTTCTTTAAATAGGTTTTCTCAGCTTTTTTATCTCTCTAGCCCCTTAGTAACATCAATAATTCATAAGTGTTAACATTTTATGTAGTCACAGATATTGTGAGGCTTTGTTCATTCTATTTCCTTCTTTTTTTCCTTACTTTTGTCAGACTGGACTATTTCAAAGACCCATCTTTAAGTTCTGAGGTTTTTTCTTCTGTTTGGTATAATCTATTATTGAATGTATTTGTATTTTTCCATTTAATTTTTTATTTACAGATTTTCTGCTTGTATGTTGTTGTTATTGTTTTTTAATATATATGTCCCTGGTAAATATTTTATTTATTTTCTCAATTGATTTTCTATTTTTTTGTATTGGTTTTCAGATTATTAATTGCATCTCATTCAGCTTCTTTAAAATAGGTACTTTGAATTCTTCATCTGGCATTTTGAGGAATTCATTTTGATTGTATCTGTTGCTGGATGTTTGTTGTGGTCCTTTGGTGGTATCAACTTTCCTTCCATTTTCATGTTTCTTGTGTCCTTCCATTGATATCTGCACACCTGGTGTATCAGGGGCTTGTTATAATTTTTAAAAATTGCTTTTGTAGGGAAGAATTTTTTTGAAGATGTATGTACATTGTTGGTTGAGTAGGATACTTTGAGTTTGATTTGGGATGCCTGTGGAAGTGTAATCTTTGTATGACTTTTTCAGCAGTATACAGGGTAAGTGGTATATGTAATTTCCTCAGTGGCTTAGGGTATAGTTATTAGTTAAGGTTGTGATGAAGTTTTACTAGGGAATTGGACATCAACTGAGCGAGTCTTTGGGCCCCAGTGATAGCTGCTGTGGGGTGAGTATGCCTGGTTTTAGGCCCTAGAGCAGCTTATCCTAGCTTCAGTGTCAGTGAGTCTTACAGTTGCCTGTTGCAGGGCAATGAGTATTGTCCTAGGTGTGTGTAGGACAGTCTGATTTATCTGTCCTTCCTCAGCTAGGTGATGGCTGCAGCCACATCAACTCAAATTCAGCCCAAGGGTGGGGCACTGTCCAGTATTAAATTCTCAAAATGGCATCTTGAGATGGTCCTAGAGAGAGAGCACAGTCCCTCCCAGGCAAGCAATGTGGGAAAGATCCTGTGGGGACTGCAGTTTAGTCACATTTGAGTCTCAATAGCAACCCACAGAAGGGTAGTAGGAACTCTCCCAGGGTACATGGGAGTGCCCATTCTTACTTGTCCCTCCCTGGAACAGCTACAGTGCAGTGTCCGTAAATCCCCAGTAGTTAGGCTCTCAAAGTGGCACCCAGCTGAGGCTGCTCTAGGCTCACATGACTGTCAGATTCTGTGTGGTTTTCTTTTTGGAGCGAAGTCCCTGTGCAATCTTGAGGCAGGCTATATGTCAGCCCTGAGTCCCTAGCGAGTCAAAGTTTTCTCCTGTAGCCAAGATTGTAAAAGCCCATTTGGATGTGAAGCCCTAACAGTAAGAGTTTCCTAAAAGTAAGAATTTCTCTTATTGTTTCCCTGAATCCAGAGACTTTTCCCATTTTTCATTCAGTTCTTGGCTGGGCAGGATGCTGCAAATGCTGTCCTTACTTACTTCTGGTGCTTCCTGTCTCTTCTCTGGTGAATCCTACTGTATTCTCCTAGACGAGCTCTTTGAAATGTAAGCACCTACTTATTATTCTTGTTCCTCTCCATGAAGGAGATACATACTACTTGCATCTAGTCAGCTATCTTGATCCCTCTCTTGACGTAGATCTTTACAATATGATTACTTAATGATAAGGATTGGCATGTGAATTGGAACTGATTTGGCATCTTTGGTATTGAATACATGACATAAACCCCCCAAAATAAAATGACAAATGAGAAGTAAAAAAAAAAAAAAGTAGCTAGTAGAGTTTATTTAGGTAATTTATACATGGCCTCCAGGGAAATTCTTACTGTTACAGGAATATGGCAGGTGAAAGTAGAACATAGAATACTAAATCAGAAATCAGAAGAGATATCTATTCTTTTAACTCTGTCTCTGCCACTTACCAGCTCTGATTGCTGAGCCAAGTCTCTCTATTTGTCAGGATGACTGGTTTAATTTCTGCAATAAACAAACTCGAATTTTAACTTTATTGTGTCAAGACACAATAAAAGTTTTTCCTTGCAAATTCTGACACGGTTGGGTGATTCATTCCAAGTAGTGTCTTGGTTATCCAGGTTCTGTGCATTCAGGATACCTTCATCTTCAACAGATGGTCTGTATGGTCTCACCTGAAGGATAAAATAGAATGATTTTAGTGAGCCTGATGTGAAAGTCTGTTATCCCTGCATTGACAAAAACCAGATAAAAGACCCAATCTAAATTCATACAAGCTGAAAAATCCAGTGTTCCTTTATGCCCCAGAGAAAAAATGAAACATGTTTAACACATGACATTACCTCTGCTACAGTCACTTGTCCTTTCTGACTCTGGTTCCTAATTTTTATACAGGTTTTAATACCACATTCATTCACACAGTTGTGCTTAGGAATAAATGGAATGATAAGCTTCTTAAGATACAAAATTGTTATCATTACTTAAATGGATAAGGATGTAAGTTTTCCACATGAGCTTATTCTAGCCCCTTACTTTTTCTATTATACATAATGAAAGTAAAGGGAAGAAAACCAGTCTAACAGCAAAATATTGATTTTTAGAATGCAGGAAAAGAACTATTTGATTACATTTAATGGCTAATAACTGTTTTTGATTAGAAGTCCTACTGGTCCTTTTGAAATGAAAACATGCGATTAATTTGTAATTAGTAGCTCCCATTCATAAATTATGATTAACTTACTTTTTAAACATAGTTTGCTATGTAGAACAGATTGAAATAAATCTTTGCAATGTTATTGGATTTATTAATTGTATAATCAAGCTTGTCTCTATAGACAGTAAAAGGAAAATACTTCTATCCAGATCATCCTAAATTAAATAATCACAAATTACATAATCACAAATTTGTTAACATGCAAATTAATAAGCTTTTATTTATGTTTCCTAATTTAAGACACTGTTATATTAATTCCTTATTGGCCACATGTAGTTACATAGAACACCTGGAAATTTATTACATTTTCATGTTATTAAATAAAAGTTTTAATATCTGCCTCATGATTTATCTAAATTAAATTAATCTAGTGCCTGGTAATATGCATGGGATGTTCAATATAGTGGTTATTATTGGTAATTGTTTCTTATCTTGGAGTGACTATAACCTCATGTCATGATAGTTATTTTAATGTGCTACAGACTAGTAGTTTTCCAAACTAATTTTGCATGAAAATCACCTGTAGTCCTCTTTAAGAACAAATCTCAAAATTCTATCGGAAATGTAGAAAGAGAAATTCTGAGATTGGACCTCTAAATCTTGATGCTTTGGTCAATTTCAAACAAATTTGTTTGAGTACTTGTTCCAGACACTTAGAATACACAGACTCCTTTCAAAGCAAGCCTTCTTCCATATCACTTAGGACCAGTCAAACTTGAGACTCCTTAATGCATGCATATTATTAAAACTTTTTAAATTATAAAAACACAGAAAGATCTTAAAATAATATAAATTTCTTTAAAATTATATTTTAATAATCAGTCATATGCCTTTTTGCATTTTTTTCTGGGAATTTCTATTAAAATTAGCATATAGGAGGCAATGTCACATGGAATGTCATTAAACCTAAGGTGCCAATGATTGTAACATGCAGCATTAATGTATGCAATACCATAAGAGAAAAAAAATACCTGTGCTAAAATTTCACAGAATGCTTTCTTAACACTTACAATTTTTATTAGACTTATGGAAGGTGCTATTTTAAAACAATTAAGGCACAGATGGCATAAGACCAAATCGCCTTGAGCACTGACAATATAATTTTATGGAATGTCAGAGAACAGGAGAATTTTCTTTTATTCTTATTATACTTTAAGTTCTAGGGTACATGTGCACAATGTGCCGGTTTGATACATAGGTATACATGTGTCATGTTGGTTTGCTGCACCCATCAACTCCTCATTTACATTAGGTATTTCTCCTAATGAGATCCCTCCCCCAGGCCCCTACTCCCTGACAGGCCTGGTGTGTGATGTTCCCCATCCTGTGTCCATGTGTTCTCATTGTTCAATTCCCACCTGTGAGTGAGAACATGAGGTGTCTGGTTTTCTACCCTTGTGATAGTTTGCTGAGAATGATGGTTTCCAGCTTTATCCATGTCCCTGCAAAGGACATGAACTCATCCTTTTTATGGCTGCATAGTATTCCATGGTGCATATGTGCCACATTTTCTTAATCCAGTCTATCATTGTTGGACATTTGGGTTGGTTCCAAATCTTTGCTATTGTGAATAGTGCCACAATAAACATTAAGTGTGCATGTGTCTTTATAATAGCATGATTTATAATCCTTTGGGTATATACCCAGTAATGGGATTGCTGGGTCAAATGGTATTTCTAGTTCTGCATCCTTGAGGAATTGCCACACTGTCTTCCACAGTGGTTGAACTAATTTGCACTCCCACCAACAGTGTAAAAGCATTCCTATTTATCCACATCCTCTCCAGCATATGTTGTTTCCTGACTTTTTAATGATCACCATTCTAACTGGTGTGAGATGGTATCTCATTGTGGTTTTGATTTGCATTTCTCTGATGGCCAGTGATGATGAGCATTTTTTCATGTGTCTTTTGGCTGCATAAATGTCTTCTTTTGAGAAGTGTCTGTTCATATCCTCTGCTCACTTTTTGATGGGGTCATTTGTTTTATCTTGTAAATTTGTTTAAGTTCTTTGTAGATTCTGGATATTAGCCCTTTGTCAGATGGGTAGATTGTAAAAATCTTCTCCCATTCTGTAGGTTGCCTGTTCACTCTAATGGTAGTTTCTTTTGCTGTGCAGAAGCTCTTTAGTTTAATTAGATCCCATTTGTCTGTTTTGGGTTTTGTTACCATTGTTTTTGGTATTTTAGTCATGAAGTCCTTGCCCATGCCTATGTCCTGACTGGTATTGCCTAAGTTTTCTTCTAGGGTTTTTTATGGTTTTAGGTCTAACATTTAAGTCTTTAATCCATCTTGAATTAATTTTTGTATAAGGTGTAAGGAAGGGATCCAGCTTCAGCTTTCTACATATGGCTAGCCAGTTTTCCCAGCACCATTTATTAAATAGGGAATCCTTTCCCCATTTCTTGTTTTTGTCAGGTTTGTCAAAGATCAGATGGTTGTAGATGTGTGGTATTATTTCTGAGGACTCTGTTCTGTTCCGTTGGTCTATGTCTCTGTTTTGGTACCAGTACCATGTTGTTTTGGTTACTGTAGCCTTGTAGTATAGTTTGAAGTCAGGTAGTGTGATGCCTCCAGCTTTGTTCTTTTGGCTTAGGATTGTCTTGGCAATGCAGGGTCTTTTTTGGTTCCATATGAACTTTAAAGTATTTTTTTCCAATTCTGTGAAGAAAGTCATTGGTAGCTTGATGGGGATGGCATTGAATCTATAAATTACCTTGGGAAGTATGGCCATTTTCACAATATTGATTCTTCCTATCCATGAGCATGGAATGTTTTTCCATTTGTTTGTGTCCTCTTTTATTTCGTTGAGCAGTGGTTTGTAGTTTTCCTTGAAGAGGTTCTTCACATCCCTTGTAAGTTGGATTCCTAGGTATTTTATTCTCTTTGTAGTAATTGTGAATGGGAGTTCACTCATGATTTGGCTCTCTGTTTGTCTATTAACGGTGTATAGGAATGCTTGTGATTTTTGCATATTGATTTTGTATCCTGAGACTTTGCTGAAGTTGCTTATCAGCTTAAGGCGATTTTGAGCTGAGACTATGGGGTTTTCTAAATATACAATCATGTCATCTGCAAACAGGGACAATTTGACTTCCCCTTTTCCTAATTGAATATCCTTTATTTCTTTCTCTTGCCTGATTGCCCTGGCTAGAACTTCCAACAATATGTTGAATAGGAGTGGTGAGAGGACATCCTTGTCTTGTGCTGGTTTTCAAAGGGAATGCTTCCAGTTTTTGCCCATTCAGTATGATATTGGCTGTGGCTTTGTCAGAAAATAGCAATAGCACAGGAAAGTTTTGTTAGCATTTCCTATTTGTCTAAACTAACAGTTTCATTTTTCATCAATTAAGTCTTATGTTGCTGAAGCTTTGCCGCCTCTGTTGAAAATCAGCAGGAATTTAATGTCACGTTGATACTTGGTGCCTTAATTATAGTGCTACACTATGCATGAATCTTTAATACCAGCAATTCATTGCTTATAAATGTCTTCCATCCTCTAAACAAGATAAGGAAATTTCTCCTTCGGTTCCAATTCTTGTCTGGTGATGGAACTCCTTTTACAGGTATCCCAATAATAAGAATACCACAGTTTCATCCACTTCTTTTCTTAGGTCATGTGAAAGACCTATTATTGACCTTGTAAGGACATATGGAATTACTACCTCATATCCACCCTCCACCTTTCTTCATCCTGCTCAGTACCCTAAGAGACTGACTTGATTGAAATCGTCACCTGGGCTCCCTTGCCCTGTAGCTTCTCTGTGGGGTTCTGCTACTGGACTGGAGATCATCAGGAAAAGGGAAAGTCATCTTAGTACACTAATTTACCCAGGTACGGCCCTGCAAAATCACTGTGAACTGGCTATTTCCCAGTGAAGGTCACACTCTTGTTAATTAGCCCCCACCCCCTCTATCTGCCTGGTTTCCTTCTCTCTGGGTTTTGTCTCTCTCTAGATTCCAGTAATTACTTCATTTCTTTACCACCTCAGCCCTCGGAGTGACAATGTTTCCCTGCAAATGCCCTCCAGTCCTTGGGTCCTGCTGTATCCCTTGTGGCTTTCTTATATTCTGTCCTTACTTTTATCATGCATTACTTTATTAAACTGTTTCTCAAACATATTCATTTGAGTGAGTTATCTGTTTCTTCCAGGAACTTGTTATAATAATTGATGTCAAGTAACTATTTTACAAAATAGAATTCTGGGAATAGTTTGCTTGCATAGCTGTGGACTGCACAAATATCCTAACCAAGGAAAATGGAATGCAAATAATCCCTGAAAGGTAATAACATCACATTTAACTTATTAATAATAGATTCATACGATGTGGTAAAGGTAAGAGTACAGCATTAAGAGAGCTACTGATTGTGGCACTCAGCTACTATAATCGGCACTGAAAATTTACTGGGGTCAGCTGACTTCATCTGCAAACCCTAGAGAACATCAACAGAGAAAAAGGCAAGTTGACTCCTGAATGTCCGTCTGAAAACACTCCTGAATGTCTATCTGAAAAGCTGACAATCAGAAAGACTGACTGGTAATTTTGAATGAGCCTCTGCTCTACTGCAGTTACAGAGCATAAATGGCTCTGAGCAACAAGTCTAGAATTGATTATGAAGGTTGCAGAGTTGCAGCAGCAAATCAAGTCTTCTATGACGGTAGCAGTAGTGAAGAAGTGGTGGTATGCTGAGATGTTAGTTGAGTGCCTTTGGGTTGACACAGGGGAATTTGAACACTTTGGTCCCCCATAATCTCTCTGGAACTCCTTCATCAGTGGAGGTGGCAATTCCGGTGACTGTAGCTGAGACAGTTTCCTAAGAGGTGCATCTTCTGATACCCAGGACCCACCCTAAAACTACTTATTATCTACAAGCCCATAGTGAAATAGATCCCACACAAATTTGATGGAGAAGTTCTCTGGAAACAGATATTCTGTATACTGAAATAGATATAAAATATTATTATTTGAATCAGCAGTGATATAGGCAACAATTGTGGGAGTAAATTTTGTGGGAGTGTTTTCCCAAGAAGGACAAAATTATAAGCCTTCATTGGACTGAATGTATTGACGTGAGTGTATTCATATCAGAGTCAAGAATTAATGTGTTAGCATGCACATCTAGAAGTGGCATTATCAATCTGCTGTGTTAAATAATTGAAGCCCACAGTCAATGAGGTTGAAATGTTGGAACTTCTATACCACGTTCAGGAATGAGTCTGAGGCTAGGGAAATAGGCATGTTAAAATAGCTCTATTATGTGCGTATTCCTCAGCCACTCATCAACCGACTACTTGGGCTCTCCTTTCATCCAAATTAAGAACTTATTGACACCGTGAGAAACAGTATCCTTGAAAAACTCTTTGAGGGCTTGAGGGTTGTTCTCTGTAGGCAGGATATGACAATAGGAGATTCTACAAGCGACTGGGTTCTTGCCTCAGTGGGAATAAATGGGTCCCAGAATGATGGTGTTTAGTTGTTATAGATGATGTAGGTGTAATTACTATAATATGGCAGAGGGGTAAAATGTTGATGAGTTTTGGCCTTCAAGGATCTACGGAAAGGGCAAATTGATCACAGTGATCATAGAAATGAAATATAGGGGAAACGAATGAAGAAAGATGTTGCTGAACATATATAACTGGAAAATTCCTAGGTATGATCGGAAGAAACATAACCTGAGTCACTATAGTGGAAATTTATGGCCTCTTGTCTGTTCCTCTTGAGAGGACATTGAGCTCTTTGAGCTTAGACCAAGCCAAATGGTTAATATTCTGAATATGCCTCCAAGTTTTCCTGAAAAGTATGTGTGGTATTTACCAAAGATATTGTATACTGAGCAAAGGAAAATACCCAGGCTTTCTGAGAAATGACTTGATCCTAACTTCCAGAGACAGACAATGCTAAGCTGCTACATTTTCTACACTGGTATTTTAATTGAAGAAAAGCAACACAGCCCCAGACATGTGGTATGGAGCTTTTGACCCAGAAAATACTCCTCACTCTGCAATACCTCCCAGAAATAAAACTCAGTAGCAGTTTGACTTCACGTAGTAAGGTCAACCCTATAACTTTACTTATTACCTTAAGGGTATGTTGACTTTCCTCTACTTTTCAATCATCACGTAGTCTGTGGGAACTTAATCAACTTGACAGCCCACAGAACATCATACTTATCCATTGTGCCTTCTTCTAATACTATATCTAGGTGCATGGATACATTGGGTATATACCTAGATAGTGAATTGATGGGTCACAGAGTGTGTGTCTGTTCAATTTAAGTGATACCACACAGTTTTCAAAAGTAGCCATAAATTACAAACATACCAACAGTGTATGGAGTTCCAGTGCTCCACATGTTTGTCAACATATGGCACATTTAGTATTTTTATATTTAACTATTCTGGTGGTGCCATGTTCATATCTCCTTCTGTATTAACTTAAATTTTCCTAAGTGTCATTAGGTTACAAACATCATTGGTTAAAAAACCTAACCGATGAGGTTAGGTTACCAATGAGGTTAGCAAACATTAAATGTTTATTGGGCATTTGTAAAAACTCTCTTTTGAAGTGCCTGTTTATTTCTTATGGATGTTTTCCTTTGGACTACTTTCCTCACTGCTTTACAGGAATTCTTCATAATTTCAAAAAACAAGCACTTTTTGTTATATGCATTACAAATATCTTCTATGTTGGGGCTTGCCTTTTCACTATTTTATTTATGTCTTTGAATAAACAGAATTGTATAATTTTACTATACTGTATACTATACTTATTAATATTTTCCTTTATACTTATTTTTTTGTGTTCTGTGAAATAAATATTCTTAACCCCCCAAAGGGAGATATTTTTCCACATTATTTTATAATGACTTTCAGATTCACTTTTCACATTCAGAGTTTCACTCTACCCAGTATTGACTTCCATAGACAGTGTGATGTAGGAATCAAATTTGTATTTTTTCATTTGCATATCCAATAATCCAACATTATTTATTGAATAGTTTTTATTTTTCACTGCTCTGTAAATTCACTTTTGTTATATATCATGTCTGTGTCTGTTACTGAAATCTAATTCTGATCTATTTCTTTGTTTATCTTTACACCAACAACTGCCCTTCCACTAGTTTTATTAAATGTCATAGTATTTAATAGAGCAAGTGATCTCACCTTTTTCTTCTGTTTACGAATTTCCTGGCCAGTCTTGCATCTTTGTAATTCTAAGTAAATATTAGAATAACCTTTTAGAATTCTGGGGAAAAAGCTATTAGAATTTTGGTTGTGATGCACTAAATTCACATATCAATTTGAGGGAAACTGACATCATCAGTATTAAATATTCCAGTCCATTAAACGTTTTCTCTCTTTGTTAGTAAGGTGTTTTATATTTTCCCCTAATTATAGTTTCTGTGTTTCTTTAGAGATGCTGCATATTTTAGTGAAATTTATCCCTATGTTTTACTTTTTAAATATTTTTGAAATGATTGTAAGTGATATCTTTCTAATGTCAGTAAGATTGTTAATGATGGTTCCTTTTTCATTTCATCCTATTATTAGTTGTTCTCTCTGCCTTTTATTATTCTTTAGTTATCTGTGTGCTTCACAATGTTTTATCCTTTTCAAAGAGTTGGCTTTTAGTTTTGTGAGGTATTAATAACATTTGTTTGTTTTCTGTCTTAATACCCCTTTTGTTCTTATACTCATAACTTATTTCCTTCTATTTTCTTCAGGTATCATTTGCTGCAATTTTTGAAGTTATTTAGATCAATGCTTAGCTCATTAAGTTTTAGCCATTTACCTTTTCTGACATAAAGCTATATGATTTTTCTAATTGTATATTGAGCTGGACTCCAATTTTTGATATGTAGTGTTTTGCTGACGGTCTGTCAAAATATTTTCTAATTTTTATTGTAACTCTTTCTCTGACCCATACGTTATTTTAAAAATATATTTCTAACTTTCTGATTATTTGGAGGTTTTCTTAGTATTTTAAAAGTTGATTTCTAGCTTGTTTGTATTGTGTTTCAGTTTTATCTTGGACTGGAAGCAGAATATAAAGTTAAGGAGAAAGGAAAGGGACATAGACAAAATACTTGGCTTGTTAAATGTCACGAAGATCCTGATGAAATTTGGATTGCCTAGGAAATCAAAACACTGTTATTGACTAATAGTAAAATATTATTAATTATCCTATAAGATTACTCATAAAAGTATAGTGAAATCAGCATAATAGAAGAAAACAAAAGCAAAAGAGGGTTTAAGGACTCTGTATCTCTGGGAAGATAGATTTTGGAGAAGAAACTCTAATTTTTTAGGTTTTTGTATTTTTGAGCTGAATCATTTACTAATTTGATCAACATTTGTGTCATGCATTATATTATGTACTAGTCAAACAACCTTGATCAAGAGAGGCAGGCAGAGTCTCTTTCTTCATGGAGCTTAATGTCGATGAGGTATTTGGGGCTGAGTCAAATATACGTCAGGGAATTATTTTGTTTAGAGTATTTACTGTGCATATACTCTGAGACTTCTTTAAAGAAAAAAAGTAATATGGTACCATGCTATTTTCTATCTATAAACTCAAAATTTGCAATATTTTTTCAATGTGCAAAGAGTACTTAACCATGTGACAAAGTAGTTATTTTTTACACAGCATAGAATCTAGACTTTAAAAATAAATTACTTATAATAGTCTGAAATTATAACTACTGAAATTTATTTTGCAACAGATTTGCATCATTAAAGCAGAAACTGAGCATTTTGTAAGGCAATTCAAGAATATATTTTATTCTCTTTCTGAATACTGCCTCATGAGTGTTGCATCCTAAGTCGAACTGTGTATAACAGAAGTCAAGTAAAAAGAAGCATCAATTTCCATTTCATCTTGTTATGAGGTAAACTTGAAAAACACTAGGTAGGAAAAAATGACTTAAAGGAAGAAAATGGCATGAAAGTAAAGTTGATCTTCATTATTGAGTTCCATATTAACAAACTTACCTACTGGCTAAAATGTATTTTTAACCCCAAAATTAATATACACAGTGTTTACATGGTTATTCAAAGACATACATAGGACATCAAAAAAATTGGTTCACCTGTAAAGCACATTCCCAACTGTGTTCAAACAAGGCAGTGCTCTACCCTCTTGCTTCAGCATTCACACTAGAAACAAGTGTTTTTGGCAGTCTATTTAGTGCCATGGTTTTTTTGGCTGTTTTTATTTTCTCTGCATTTTTGTGCTTTTTGTTGGAGATTTCAAAGTTTAAAATGGTCCCAAAACATAGGGATGAAATGCTGTCTTGGTTTCCTAAACATAAAAAGGCTGTGATGTGCTTTATGGAGAAGGAAAGTGAGGTGTTAGATAAATTTTATTGAGGCATGAGTTATAATGTTGTTGACGAATAGTTCAAAGTTAGAGTCAACAATATATATTAAACAAAGTGTTTTTAAATAGAAATATGCATACAACGGGTTACATATTCACTGGTTGACAAAAATGTGACCAGAGGCTGTCAGAAACCTAACCCTGTATTTCCCCTAGGAGCAATGGTTTAGTGCTTCCTAACTCAGTGTTTGCAGTGACTTTACAGAACATAACTTCTATGAATAATGAGAATTGTCTGGACTTTGGTGAGAGGTAGAAAGACAAGTTTGGTGAGCATGTCACAAACTTATATATGATGATACTTAGGAGCACCCAATTCTAGACGAACATTTTTTTCTTATTGCAGTCAAAGTAAAGAAACTGAACCAAAAGTGACTTAAAGAAGAAAAAAAAATGAAATAAGAATTTGTCTCTAGGGAAACCAAAGGAAGAGAGAAATAGAAGCTGAAGCATCTAAATCTGTAAATAACGTATTGGAAGCTCGTCAAAAGTTTTCTACTTCAACAAGTTTCACTAGAAATCCCCAAAAGGGCATTATAATCCCATAGGATTCATTGTTTTCTTACCTTGCAAGATTTAAGATAGTAAAGCTAAAGCTAGAAATATTTCTGCATTAAAATGAAAATTGTATTGAAGTCGTTATTCTTTTTTTTTTTTTCCTGATTTCACAAATAGCAATTCACCCTGTCTATTTATGTAGCTAAAACTCACTCAATGTCTAATTTCAAGTACAGGTTGTATACAACAGGTTCTTTACAAATATCTGTTGATTTTATGAATCAGGGAAAACTTAATTTTACATAATCGGAATTCAGGGAAGAGGACAGATACACATGGCCACCATGAGTCTACTTTTTAAATTACGGTGCTATTCGCCTCATGAAGCAGTTCATCCAGAGGGTTATTTCAAAGAAGTGATCTACTATGCCAAAAGAGAACAAGCCAAAGGGGTAATAACTAATCAAAATGTCTCTGATTGACCATAAATGAATTATAAATATTTAATGAGAAATCTCAAATGTTCAAAGCAAAATCACTTAAGTGCTGTTCTTGGATCCTCCTTAAACCAAGTTAAAAACAAAATCAAATGGATTAAGAAAAGTACAATGATCTACAGAAAGCATTGTTTTATTATTTAGTAATAGACTTCATTGTCTCAACATTTTCAAGCTTTTAAAACCACAAACAGCTTGATAAATAATTACATTTGATTTGAGTACATTATCTTTTATAAATTCACCTATGAAGAAATTAGCAGATTTTCGGTATACCAATGATGACTTTCAAAGGAAGGAAGGATGGGTCTTGATGAGAAGTTAAGACTGGTATTAACCAGGACTAGAATGTATTTAATGTACTTTTTGTTTCTTTGTTTATTTATTGAGACAGAGTCTCACTCCATCACCCAGGCTAAAGTGCACTGGTGCGTTCTCAGCTTACTACAACCTCTGCCTCCTGGGTTCAAGCGATTCTTGTGCCTCAGCCTCCTGAGTAGCTGGGACCACAGGTACATGCCACGACACCCAGCTAATGTTTGTATTTTTAGTAGGGATGGTGTTTCACCATGTTGGCCAGGCTGATCTCAAACTCCTAGCCTCAAGTGATCTGTCCGCGTTGGCCTCCCAAAGTGCTTGGATTACAGGCATAAGGCACAGCGCCCTACCCTAGAATATATTTATAAACCAATAAGTAGTTAATTAGATAGTCTTTGTTGGTGGGATGAGAGGAATGCAATGTGTACTTATTACAGATCAGAAGTAGACTAACTCTGGCACTTGGACCAAACCCAGCCTATAGCTTTCAGTTGTCTTTAAAGCTTTATCAAAACATAATCATGCTTATTCATTTCTGTATTGCTGCAGAGACTGTATAGCCCACAAAGCCTAAATAAAATATTTATTATCTGAATCTTTACAGAAAAGTTTGCCAACTCCTGTTCTGGGCTATTTCCTATCCAGAGTTAATAAGGTTCCATATATTCTGTTTTGTTTATCTTTTCTTTGCAGATGTTTTCAATATTTTCTAAATATTGAGTAAAACTCATAATGTGAAATATCAAATTTGATTTTCATTGGCTAGCTTTCTTACGTTTTTACTAAATAGTTGTAAGATCACTGTACATTCTGTTTTTGCTTTATGCATCCATCTCATAAACTGTATTGTTGTATTAAACCAAATATTTCTGATACTAGCCACAGAAAATTAGGTTGAGAAAATAGAATACTGTATAATATAAATAACATGTAACATAATTAAATGATTTGAATCCCTTTGTTTTTCTGTTTTCACTTTCCTTCCCCTTAGATCTAAGAGCCGATATTGAAAAGTTAAAAATAATAGTGTAAATCCTTGTCTCTAACCTAAGCTTCTTATGTACTACGTAATCAGTTTTGCTAGAGCTTTAACTTATTATCTCTCATAAAATATATTATTTTTACAAAATAATATTTTACTTTATTCAAATTGGCTTGAAAGTGTGTGTTGCTCTTATTTTTAGGGCATTATTTCCATAGAAATCTTAAAGAATTATTATACTAAATATCAGGTTTTAGTGCATTAAATTGTACTGCCCTTATCTATCTGAAGAAATACAATATGCTTCTTAGAAACAAATCAAATTTTGGGGAAGTATAGGTTAAAATATTTAAAATAAATAGAGAAACAAAATAAAACTCCAATTTAATATTTAGCATTATATTTTGACAAATATAATGACACAAAAATAATACAAAGTTTGTAACTAAAGCAAAGACTACACAGTATGTGTGTTGTTACAGAGTTTGGCAAGGTCTAAACTAAGAGAGAACCCTATTTTATTGGAGATGGAAATTCAAGAACATTGAGCTATGCTGGACAAAAGAAATATATATATTCCAGCCAGTCGCCTAGCCTGGAGTGCAGTGGTGCTATCTCAGCTCACTGCAGCCTCTGCCTCCCGGATTCAAGTGATTCTCCCACCTCAGTCTCCCAAGTAGCTGGGATTACAGGAGGGCACCACCGCTCCTTGCTAATTTTTGTATTTCTAGTAATGACGGGGTTTCACCATGTTGGTCAGGCTGATCTCAAACTCTGGCCTCAAGGGATCTGCCTGCCTCAGCCTCCCAAAGTTCTGGGATTACAGGCTTGAGCCACCGCCCCCAGCCAAGAAACATTATTTGTATTTGATTTTCTAATGCTGTCATGTTATAGTGAAATGAAGAGTTTGCAAATGAGTGTCACATTTTCCCATTTTTTTTCTAATTGGATATCCAATGAAACTTTTCCTATTGTCTCATAATTGCTGCTGAAGACCCCCAAACAACAATAGGTAATAAGCTCCACATTCTAAAAAGATGCTTCTAGGCACATCACCATGGAACTATTCAGATTTTACCAGACCTTCTCCTTCCTTCACACCAACTACGCCTTCCAGCCTGAATAAGAAAGAAGGCTTAAATTCATCAGGGGAAAGAGTTCTTCTGAATGATAAGTTACATGATTATCAAGAAACACGAAGCCACTCTCTGCCACAAACAAATTTGGGCTCCAAAAGAATCATGCAGGCCGGGCGCAGTGGCTCATGCTTGTAATCCCAGCACTTTAGGAGGCCGAGGCGGGTGGATCACGAGGTCAGGAGATCGAGACCATCCTGGCTAACACGGTGAAACCCCGTCTCTACTAAAAATACAAAAAAATTAGCAGAGCGTCGTGGCAGGCGCCTGTGGTCCCAGCTACTCGGGAGGCTGAAGCAGGAGAATGGGGTGAACCTGGGAGGCAGAGCTTGCAGTGAGCCGAGATTGCGCCACTGCACTCCAACCTGGACGACAGAGAGAGACTCCGTCTCAAAAAAAAAAAAAAAAAAAAGAATCATGCATAGAGATTTGGGAGCCTATTGAAACCAAGACTCAAAGAAAATTCCCCAGAATGGATGATTGCTGAACTGGAAAAAGTAGTGCCAGGATACCGGAGTAGACTTGGATGGTGGCGTTTTGGGAAGAGACTGACATCTGTCCCCTAGGAGTTTTAATGCATATGTGAATGTAGAGGCTAATAACGGATTATTTTCTATGGATATCTAAAAATTAGAATCCAGCTGAAGTGGACAGAGACAGTGGAATGACAAAAGAGGGAATCACTGGGAGTGTCATGTATGTCCAATTTTTAGTTTGGTAAAAATTAGAGTTGACAGATAAAATACAGGATGCACAGTTACATTTGAATTTTGGGTACAAAATGAATATTTTTTAACATAAGTATGTCCTAAATATTTCATGGAGCATATTTATCTTAAATATAATTCCTTGTTTATCTGAAATTCAAATTTAAGTGTATGGCCTTTATTTTTATTTACTTAATCTCTCATCCCTATTAAGACTACATGAATAAACTAGTTAAGGTATGGCTAGCTGCCATGACAAACTCCAAAACATATAATGGGTTCAAGTATGATGGAAATCTAATTCTTGCTCATTAAAATTACAAAGGAGCAAACAACTCTACTTTAGCAGGATCTGGGTTTATTTTACATTGTACTTCCAACATTTTCAAATGTGTGTTCCAAGGTCTTTGTGCCTCAAGGAGGTAGATGTGAAAAGAATATGGAGGATTATATATGGCAGGTATTAGTGGGCCAAGCCTAGAAACAGCACTTACACTCACATTTCATTGGCTAGAACTCAAGACATACATCCATATTAAATTTAAGAAAAGCTGGGAAATACAGAGTAGCTGTGTATCCAGAAAGAAAAGGAAACAGGTTTGTTGCATAGCTAGCCAATATCTAGCACTCTGAATTTCCATGTACCAGTGGAAACTCTGGAAATTAGCTTGACACAAGGTTACTTTAAAGGACCTTGCCCAAGAGGCATCCTCTCACTGTGAGGGGATTCAGCAATGGTAGGTTGTTGTGTATACCCCTTGGGGAAAATGCTGAAGGAGGGTTTCTAGTGATTACAGTCTATTTCCTATATCAGTAAACTCTTCAGTCGAGGGATTCCAATAGACAGCCTCCACGGCTCACAAATACATTCTAAAAGAAAGCCTTTGAACACTTGAAGCAGCACTAATAACCAAACTTTTACTCCTATTTCTCTAACATCTTTTCACCCATGGAGAAGCCAGCAATACAAGGAGAGAAGGTAGCAAGCGTGAAAGAACAGATTTTACCATCTACATTGCAGGTCAGGCCAAACTGGGGGCTAGGAAAAATGGGGAGACAGACTCTTTCAATTGAATGTGAGAATGAATTTATTTGAATTGGACTAATCAATGCATGCAAGTGGCCAGAAAACTGCCATGTCTACTGAACTGTACTCCAGGCTCAGAGAAAGAAAATCCAAAAGTGGGGCTGAAGATAATGGTTGATGAAATATTAATATCCTGTTTATATTTCATTTAAATCATATTTCTCAATAATCTGGTTACATGTGAAACAGAAAAGTTACCAAGTAGTTTCTTCTAAATTCCGGATGTTTCAAGTCTCAAATAATATCTATTAGTAATCAACAAGTGTTTCCTCGGAAGCAACCTTTTTTTTTTTTAATCGTATTGAATTTGAAACAGCCATGTGTCTTATATATAATTGAATTCCAGCCAGGAACAACTAAAGTACAGAACCAGATGGAAGCTGTGCTTCAGGTTTTCTGGAAGAGATTGATCCCAGGAACCAAAAGCTCTAGTTTGAGACTTGATTGTGAGGAAGGGGAGGGACTGGAGAAGAAGAGAAAAAGGAAGGAAACTTGTGAAAACTGACAATCAACATTGCCGCAAATCAAAATTGCTAATGAAAGGCTATAGTTATTTTTCTGAGATCATTGGCTTACAGCATATAAATTTCCTCTGGGTTGTGCCTAAAATTCTTTAAATCTCATGCTAGGGTTATTAAAACTTAACAGAGAATACTTACATTTATTAAAGTATCATAAATACTTTTCTGAAAACTGTTTTGATGTGGGTGAAAACATCATGATCCAAAGATAATATTTTTGTTGTTTTTCATTATCTCCCAAATTATTCCCAAGTTTTCCAAGTGGCTAGATTGGAAAAAATGCTGAAAAAAAAAAAAAAAACACCATCATCAGGCAAAAATATCATCAGGATTCATCTGAAATTATCACTGATGTGGAAAGAGCTTGCATTTACTTGTGCATAAAATAGATGTTCAATAAATGTACTATATATTGATATGATATACACATTATCATTTCCATAAAAATTAATGTAGTGAGAGATGACAACTTGCTAGCAGCCCTCGCTTGCTCTCAGGGCCTCCTCGGCCTTGGCGTCCACTCTGGCCACGCTTGAGGAGCCCTTCACCCTGCAACTGCACTGTGGGAGCCCCTCTCTGGGCTGGCTGAGGCCGGAGCCGGCTCCCTCTGCTTGCGGGGAGGTGTGGAGGGAGAGGCACAGCCGGGAACCAGGGCTATGCGCGGCACTCATGGGGCAGCGCGAGTTCTGGGTGGGCACGGGCTCGGCCGGCCCCACACTGGGAGTGGCCCTGGGCAGTGAGGGGCTTAGCACCCAGACCATCAGCTGCAGAGGGTGCACCAGGTCCCCCAGCACTGTCAGCCCACCCACACCACGCTGGAATTCTCACCAGGCCTCAGCTGCCTCCCCGCTGGGCAGGGCTCGGGACCTGCAGCCCGCCATGCCCAAGCGCCCCCCTCTCCCAGGTGGGCTCCCATGCAGCCTGAGCCTCCCAGACAGGCGCCGCCCCCTGCTCCATGGCGTCCAGTCCCATCGATCACCCAAGGGCTGAGGAGGGCAGGCACGTGGCGTGGGACTGGCAGGCACCTCCGCCTGCTGCCCTGGCACGGGACCCACTAGGCAAAGCCAGCTGGGCTCCTGAGTCAGGTGGGGTCTTGGAGAACTTTTATGTCTAGCTTAAGGTTTGTAAATGCACCAATCAGTGCTCTGTGTCTAGCTAATCTAGTAGCGACTTGGAGAACTTTTATGTCTAGCTAGAGGATTGTAAATGCACCAGTCAGCACTCTGTGTCTAGCACAGAGATTGTAAATGCAACGATCAGCACCCTGTCAAAACAGACCAATCAGGTCTCTGTAAAATGGGCCAATCAGTTCTCTGTAAAATGGACCAGTCAGCAGGATGTGGGTGGGGCCAGATAAGGGAATAAAAGCAGGCTGCTGGACCCAGCAGCGGCAACCTGGTGGGGTGCCTTAGCATACTGTGGAAGCTTTGTTCTTTCACTGTGTGCAGTAAATCTTGTTGCTGCTCACTCTTTGGGTCCCCACTGCCTTTATGAGCTGTAACACTCACCGTGAAGGTCTGAGGCTTCACTCCTGAGGCCAGTGAGACCACGAACCCACCAGGAAGAATGAACAACTCCAGATGCGCTGCCTTAAGAGCTGTAACACTCACCACGAAGGTCTGTAGCTTCACTCCTGAAGCCAGCGAGACCACCAACCCACCAGAAGGAAGAAACTCCAAACACGTCCAAACGTCAGAAGGAACAAACTCTGGACACACCATCTTTAAGAACTGTACCACTCACCGCAAGTGTCTGCGGCTTCTTTCTTGAAGTCAGTGAGACCAAGAATTCACCAATTTCAGACACAGTAGTATTGGCACTACAATTTTTGGAAAAGAAATAATATTGGAAAGAATGTAGATCAGCTTTCACTTAGGTGCCTGGCTTCAACTTGGCTCTCCCATCTACTAATTATGTGATGCTTAACAAGTCATTTCAACTAGCTGTGCCTCATTTTCTCACCAGTGAGGTGGGATAAATAATACTGACATTGTAGGACTGTTGTGCATATTCAGTAAGTTAACATATAAAAATATGGAAAAACATCCTAGGATATTGTAAATACTATATAATTGTTAGTATTTGTTATCTTTTGGGTTTAACATATCTTTGTTTATTTTTCTTTACCTGCTTGTATAAGTTTTTTTTTTTTTGCCCTTTTAACCATTTTAAGTGCTTAATTTGTAGCATTAATTATATTCAAAATGTTGTGAAGCCATTACCACTATCTAATTCAAAACTTTTTCAGTATCCCAAACAGAAATTGTAAATATTAAATAATAACTCTCCATTCCTTACTTTTCCCATCTTCTGGTAAACTTTAAATCTACTTTCTTTTTCTATGAACTTGCCTATTCTAAATATCTCGTGTAATCATACATTTGTTCTCTTGTGTCTAACTTATTTTGCTTAACACAATGTTTTTATGTTTAACCCATGTTGCAGCATGCATTAGAATTTTACTTCTTTTTAAGGGCTGAATAATTTTTTCTTCATTTATTCATTTAATGATGAACATTTGGGTTGTATCCACATTATGGCAATTATGGATAACATTGCAATAAACACTGGCATATAAATATCTGTTTCAGTTCCTGTTTTCAATTCTTTTGGGTATAAACCAAGGAGTAAAATGTCTGGGTCATATGGTAATTCCATATTTAGCTTTCCAAGGAGCAGCCAAATAGTTTCTCTATTTTAACTTTCTACAATTTTACCTTCTCACCAGCAAAATATGAAAATTCCAGTTTCTCCCACATTATTGCCAACACTTGTGGTTTTTTTTTTTTCATTTTATTATAGTCACCCTAGTACATGCGAAGTGGCATGTCATTGTAGCTTTACTTTGCATTTTACTAGTGACTAATGATGTTGTTATGATTTGAACGTGTGTGTCCCTCTAAAATTCATATGTTCAAACTTAAACCCCAAGGTGATGGTATTAACATTTTTAATGTTTTTTAATATCTTTGATAATGTAATTTAATACACAAAAGTTTTCCATTATAATAGATTCAATTTGCCTATTGTTTTCTTTTGTTGCTCCTGCTTTTGGTGTTGTATCTAATAATCCATTGCCAATTCCAAGGTCATGAAGATTTGTCCCTATGTATTATTGTAACACATTATTGTTTTAATAATGCTTTATTGTTTTATAACTTATGCTTACATTTTTAATGTATTTTTTCTTAATTTTTGTGCATGGTATGAGGTAGTTTCAAAACTAAATTATTTTGTATGTGGAAATCTCACTCTCCCTGCACCATTTGTTGAAAAAAAATGTTCTTTTGCCATTGAGTGAGCTTGATATCTTTGTCAAAAATCTGCTACTTATATAAATATGCATTCATTTCAGGAGTCTTTTTTTTTTTTTTTTTTTGAGACGGAGTCTCGCTCTGTCACCCAGGCTGGAGTGCAGTGGTGCGATCTCGGCTCACTGCAAGCTCTGCCTCCTGGGTTCACGCCATTCTCCTGCCTCAGCCTCTCCGAGTAGCTGGGACTACAGGTGCCCGCCACCACGCCACACTAATTTTTGTATTTTTAGTAGTGACGGGGTTTCACCGTGGTCTCGATCTCCTGACCTCATGATCCGCCCGCCTCGGCCTCCCGAAGTGCTGGGATTACAAGCGTGAGCCACCGTGCCCGGCCCATTTCAGGAGTCTTAATTCCTTTCCACTGATCTATATGTGTATCCATCTGCCTGAACCATACTGTTTTGATTATTACTGTGCTTTATGGTAAGTTTTGAAAGTGGGAAGTATGAGTCCTCCATCTTATTTCTTCTTTTTCAAGATTATTTTAGTTATTTGAGACCTTTTGCAATTTCATATACATTTGAGAATTGGCCTTTTTATTTCCTAAAAAAAAATGGTTGGAATTTTATTAGAAATTTTATTTAATCTGTAGATTGCTCTGGATACTAATGACAGCTTAACAATATAAAGTATTGCTATCAAAGAACAGAGAATATTTTTCCACTTATTTGTGTCCCTTCATTCCTTTCAGCAATATTTTATAGCTTTCCACGTAGAGTCTTCTGTCTCCTTAGTTAAATTTATTCTCAGGTATTTAAATTTTTAGATGTTATTGTGAATGGGCTTGATTTTAAATTTCTTTCTTGAATCATTCATTGCAAATGAGTAGAAACACAACTAACTTTTGTTTGTTGATCTTCATCCTGCAACTTAGCTTTATCGTGGTTTATTATATTAAAGACTTCTCTGGCCGGACATGGTGGCTCACACCTGTAATCCCAGCATTTTGGGAGGCCGAGGCGGGCAGATCATTTGAGATCAGGAGTTCAAGACCTACCTGGCCAACATGGTGAAACCCTGTCTCTACTAAAAATATAAAGGAAAATGAGCCGGCTGTGGTGGCGCATGACTGTAATCCCAGCTACTCGGAAAGCTGAGGCAGGAGAATGGCTTGAACCCAGGAAGTGGAGGTTGCTGTGAGCTGAGATCATGACACTGCACTCCAGCCTGGGTGACAGAGTGAGACTCTGTCTAAATAAATAAATAAATAAGAAAATAAGAAAATAAAATAAATAAAAATAAATAAAGATTTCTCTCATTTTACCTCTGCAATCCCTTACTTCCCCACTATGACACATTTAAAAACAAGGATTCTTAATCTGGGTCTATATATAAAATTCAAGACAGTCTTAAAATAATATGACAAACAACATGTATATGCAATTTTCTAAAAAGATGATTAATTGCTTTCATGGAAACATAAATGGCTATGAAAACCTCTTTCCCTACCCTCCAGAAAAATGTTTAGTTCCATTGTTTTAAAGAAAAAGTTATATAGTCATAATTTTTAATTTACCTCATTAAACATATTACAAATTAATGGGGAGATGTATAATTATGAGGAAATTTCAGAATATTAATCTTCACTGCAAAAAAATGAAATAAACCTCTATATCTTTTCATTTCTCTTGATTTAGAAGGGAACGTAGCAAATTATACTCTGTACTAAGGCTGTCTTTACTACAAAAATATTATCTGTTGGATAGTCATTTATTGAATGCACATATTTCCTTTCAGCACCGTGGTCTTTTGTGTAGATACAGAGCAGTAGTTCTTAAAGTGTGGCCCTTAAACGGCAAGAACAGAAATAACCAGACACTGGTTAGAAATGCAAATTTTGTGGCCCTAGCCCAGACCTACTAAATCTGAAACTCTGGGAGTAAGCCAAGTAACCTGTGTTTTAACAAGGTGATTCCAGTGCAGACTAAAGTTTGAGACTCACTAGTAAACAGAAATAATAAGATGATCATGACCTCAGGTCAATGGATTCTCTACTTACCTGCTTTAATGTCCCAAAGCCAGCAACATATCAGAGGAACTGATTATATTAATATTTAGTATTCAACAAATGTTTATTGTGAACAAGCAACTATTACCTAATTAAATCCTGAGTTAGATTCTAGAAAAAAAGGGAACGAAGACACCCAGGAAGGAAATGACCTGCATAAAAGCCTTTTTGAATTGGTGATAAGCTAAGGGCTACAACAGAGTAACCCTCACGACATGCCATTAAAACTTGAAGACTATCACCTAGCTGCCTAGGAGGAATAGTCAGAGACAGTGGAAATTTCTCAGAGAAAGAAACTCTAAGCTGAGTGTAAAAGGATGAGTAGAAATTTCCCAAAAGGACAAGGGAGTGAAGGATATTTCTTGCAGGAAATATTGTACATAGAAAATGGTATATCAAGCCTCATTTAAGGGTTTGGAAAATAACAAGTTTTTTTTTTTTCCATTTCATAAAGGTATACTGCACACAGATGCCTACTGTATGGTCAAAAATAAAATTGGAGAGATAATAAGACTCAGATCATGAAGGCCCTTGACTATCATGCTTAGGTGGGTGACATTGATCCAGTAGGCAATACACATTTATGTAAGCTTTTTATACCACAAAGTAAAGAAAAGATTATTTCATGATGGAATAATGCTGCTGCCAGTTGATTAAAAGGCTGGAAAATGAGTCAGAGGAGCAAGAAAGAAATGTGTTAGATGTTCATTATATAGTTATTGCAATTACTTGCTAAGACATCTAAAGTGCAACAGGATGAACACACATCAATATGAACTTGTCCAAAGCACTAACAGTAGTTTAAGACATCAATTCCCTGCTATCTACAACATGTCAGTGATGCCTTCATTGTCCTGTAAGGTGAAAACTCTTTTTTTATTATTATTATACTTTAAGTTCTGGGATACATGTGCAGAACAACCAGCTTTGTTACATGGGTCTACACGTGCCATAGTGGTTTGCTGCACCCATCAACCCGTCATCTATATTAGGTATTTCTCCTAATGCTATCCCTCCCCTAGCCACCCACCCCCTGACAGGCCCCGGTGGCTGATGTTCCCCTCCCTGTGTCCATGTCTTTCAAACCATTGTCCTTAAAGATCTCAGGGGAATCCGATCATTATGGCGGACTGGAGGCAGGAGTAGATTACGGCTCTGACTCGGATAGATAGAGCAGCATGTGGAGGCTTGCATTGTGAATTTTAGCTCCAGAACTACTGCAAGAACAAACCAGCAATCCCAAGAGGATGCATAGTCCCTCTGAAGAAAGCAGACTACTACTGCAGGACCCGGGAGACACCCCAGATACTGAGTGCCCCAGCTTTGGAAGTGGAAAAGAGAGCCTCCTCTCCTGAACACACGTCCCCACTGGAGAAACTGAAGGTCTGTTTGCGGAAGAAGTTGCCTACCTTACCTGGAGCTGAGTCAATTTAGAGAGCCAAGTGAAATTCAGGAGTAAAGGGAGCAGCAGAAAAGTTCTGGGAGCTCAATGGGTCCCCAAGCAGGCCATTCCTGGCACCACAGCGATCCATAAGGAGGGTGGCCAGAGGAGCGGAGGGGGGCGGGGGTGAGAACACTCCCACAGGGAGAAGGAAATCTCCATCTGAACTTTGTAACAGTTTGAACGGGATGAGAAGCCTCCTGCCCAGAACTCGTGGGAGGGCATGAAAGTCAACAGAGAAACAATGAATTTAAACTATACCTTGCAACAAATGGACTTAACAGATATATACAGAACAGAACATTTCATCCAGCAACTGCAAAATACTCATTCTATTCAATAGCACATGGAACTTTCTCCAAATAGGCCATAAAAAAATGCCTCAATAAATTTAAGAAAATTGAAATTATATCAATCATTCTCTCAGACCACAGTGGAATAAAACTGGAAATCAACTCCAAAAGGAACTTTCAAAACTATGCAAATACATGGAAATTAAATAATCTGCTCCTGAATGAGTGAGCAGTGTATCAAAAATGAAATCAAGATGGAAATTTACAAATTATTTGAACTGAATGGCAGTAATGACACAACCTATCAAAACCTCTGGGATACGGCAAAGGCGGTGCTAAGAGGAAAATTTATAGCCTTAAACACCTACATGAAAAAGACTGAAAGAGCTCAAACTGACCTTCTAAGGTAACACCTCAAGTAACTAGAGAAACTAGAATTCTAAAACCAAACCCAAACTGAGCAGAAGAAAGGAAATAACCAAGATAAGAGCAGAACTAAATGAATTTGAAACAAACAAAAAACAACACAAAACATAAATGAAACAAAAAGCTGGTTATTTGAAAAGATAAATAAAATTGATAGACCACTAGCAAGATAAACAGAGAAAAGAGAAAATCCATATAACCTCATTAAGAAACTAAACAGGAGATATTACAACTGACACCACCTCATCAAGAAACTAAACAGGAGATATGACAACTGAAAATACAAAATACATCCAAGGCTACTATAAACACCTTTAAACATATAAACTAGAAAACCTAGAAGAGATGGATAAACTCCTGGAAAAATACAACCCCCTAGCTTAAATCAGGAAGAATTAGATACCCTGAACAGACCAAAAACAAGAAGCAAGATTGAAATAGTAATTTTAAAATTACCAACAAAAAAAAAGTCATGCACCAGACGGATTCACAGCAGAATTCTAGCAGACATTCAAAGAAGAATCGGACCAATCCTTATGACACTATTCCACAAGATAGAGAAAGAAGAAACTCTCCCTAATTCGTTCTATGAAGCCAGCATCAACCTAACACCAAAACCAGGAAAGGCCATAACCAAAAAAGAAAACTACAGACCGATATCTTTAATGAACATAGACGCTAAAATCCTTAACAAAATACTAAACAAATCCAACAACATATCAAAAAGATAATCCACCATGATCAAGTGGGTTTCATACCAGGGATGCAGGGATCGTTTAACATACATAAGTCAGGCCAGGCACGGTGGCTCACACCTGTAATCCCAGCACTTTGGGAGGCTGAGGTAGGTGGATTAGCTGAGGTCAGGAGTTCGAGTTCGAGACCAGCTTGGCCAATATGGTGAAACCCCATCTCTACTAAAAATACAATATTAGCCAGGTGTGGTGGCAGGTGCCTGTAATCCTAGCTACTGGGGAGGCTGAGACAGGAGAATCGCTTGACCCCAGGAGGCAGGCATTGCAGTGAGCCAAGATTGCACCACTGTACTCCAGCCTGGGCAACAAGAGCAAAACAAAACAAAAAATACACAAGTCAATAAATGTGATACACCACATAAACAGAATTAAAAACAAAAATCACATGATCATCTCAATAGATGCAGAAAAGGCATTTGACAGAATCTGGCATCGCTTTATGATTAAAACTCTCAGCAATATCGGCATACAAGAGACATATCTCAATGTAATAAAAGACATCTATGATAAACTGATAGTCAACATAATACCAAATGGGGGAAAGTTGAAAGCATTTCCTCTGAGACCTGGAACAAGACAAGGATGCCCACTATTGCCATTCCTCTTCAACATAGTACTGGAAGTCCTAGCCAGAGCAATCAGACCAGAGAAAGAAATAAAGGGCATCCAAATCTGTAAAGAGGAAATCAAACTGTCACTGTTTGCTGACAATCTGATCATTTACCTTGAAAACCCTAAAGATTTCTGAAGAAAGCTCCTAGAACTGATAAAAGAATTCAACAAAGTTTCCGGATACAAAATTAATGTACACAAATCAGTAGCTCTTCTATACACCAACAGTGACCAAGCAAAGAATCAAATAAAGAACTCAACCCCTTCTACAAAATAGCTACCAAAAAAATAAAATACTTATGAATATACCTAACCAAGGAATCGAAAGACCTCTACAAGGAAAACTATGAAACATTGCTGAAAGAAATCATAGATGACACAAACAAACGGAAACACATCCCATGCTCACAGATGGATAGAATCAATATTGTGAAAATGACCATACTGCCAAAAGCAATCTACAAATTCAGTGCAATCTGCATCAAAATACCACCATCATTCTTCACAGAATTAGAAAAAAAAATTCTAAAATTCATATGGAACCAAAAAGGAGCCTGCATCACCAAAGCAAGACTAAGCAAACATAGCAAATCGGGAGGCATCACACTACCAGATTTCAAACTCTACTATAAGGCCATAGTCACCAAAACACCATGGTACTGGTATAAAAATAGGCAAATAGACCAATGGAACAGAATAGAGAACCCAGAAATGAACCAAAATCCTTACATCCAACTGATCTTTGACAAAGCAAACAAAAACATAAATTGGGGAAAGGACACCCTTTTTAACAAATGGTGCTGGAATAATTGGCTAGCCACATGTAGGAGAATGAAACTGGATCCTCATCTCACACCTTATACAAATATCAACTTAAGATGGATTAAGGACTTAAATTTAAGACCTGGAACTATAAAAATTCTAGAAGATAACATTGGTGAAACCATTCTAGACATTAGCTTAGGCAAGGATTTTATGACAAAGAACCTAAAAGCAAATGCAATAAAAACAAAGATAAATAGTTGGGACTTAATTAAACTAAAGAGCTTTTGCACAGCAAAAGGAACAGTCATCAGAGTAAACAGACAACCCACAAAATGGAAGAATATCTTCACAATCTATGCATCTGACAAAGGACTAATATCCAGAATCTACAACTAACTCAAACAAATCAATAACAAAAAAAAAAAATCCCATCAAAAAGTGAGCTAAGGACATGAATAGACAATTCTCAAAAGAAGATATACAAATGTCAACAAACATATGAAAAAAATGCTCAACATCACTAATGATCAGGGAAATGCAAATCAAAACCACAATGCAATACTCCTGCAAGAATGCCATAATCAAAAATTTTTTAAAAAATAGGCATGCATGCAGTGATCAGGGAACACTTCTGCACTGCTGGTGGGAATGTAAACTAGTACAGCCTCTGTGGAAAACAGTATGGAGATTCCTTAAAGAACTAAAAGTATAACTACCAGTTGATCCTGCAATCCTGCTACTGGGTATTTACCCAGAGGCAAAGAAGTCATTATATGAAAAATACTTGCACACGCATGTTTATAGCAGCACAATTTGCAACTGCAAAAAAGTGGAACCAACCCAAATGACCATCAATCAACAAGTGGATAAAGAAACTGTGATATATAAATATATAGATATATATGAATATGATGGAATATTACTCAGTAATAAAATGGAATGAATTAACAGCATTTGCAGCAACCTGGATGAGATTGGAGACTATTATTCTAAGTAAAGTAACTCAGAAATGGAAAACCAAACCTCATATGTTCTCAATGATATATGGGAGCTAAGCTATGAGGACGCAAAGGCATAAGAATGACACAGTGGACTTTGGGGACTTCGGGGGAAAAATGAGAGAAGGATGAGGGATAAAAGACTACAAATATGATGCAGTGTTTACTGCTCGGGTGATGGGTGCACCCAAATCTTACAAATCACCACTAAAGAACTTACTTATGTAACCAAATACCACCTGTACCCCAATAACCTATGGAAAAATAATTTTAAAAAACTCAATGATGAATGTAGTGAATATATTACAAACTGTTCAAATTGTTTTCATACAGATGAAGCAAAATGTCTGCACAGATTATTTTTTTACTTTTTTCTTAAATATGTCATTTCAAGCTTCATTGGAAATGTATATTTGCAAACATTTACTGAATAATTGGTTTATTAATATGACCTATATGGTCATTAGTTTAGGAGAGAAAAATAATGAATCAGTCATGTTCAAAACAGTAATATAGACTTCAATGGCATAAAACATTCAAGATAAGCACACTGTTTTCTTTGTTCTTACTAAACCAATTGATGATTTTAAAGTTTGATTAATTATTTTCAACAAGATTATTTTCAAATTTGGGTCTATATCTTATTTCTTCATTAAAAAATATTGCACAAGTAGAAAATAATGGTCCTAGCATGATGACAGCAAGATAGCAGAAGAAATATTACACCCATGAACATAGCAGTTTAACAACACATGGATTGGTCCCCTTTGTGAGAAATCCAGAAATTAGTTTGGAGACTCCTGCACCTCAGTTAAGTGTGAAATCATCAATACTGGGACCAGTAGAAATAGCAAAAACTTCGTCTTGCCAAAATTTCCACTTCTGGCACAGCACCATACCATCAGAAGCAAACCCCCAACTCAGCGTCTCCCTGAGAAGCAAAGGAGTTTAATTGCACATGTAGTATGCCAAATGTTTTGAGTGCTGCTCAAGAGTCTGGCTTCTATCTCACCTGCCTGGGAAAGCTGATAGGGTTTAGCATAAGCAAGTATTATGGGAACTACAGAGAATAGAACAGTGGTTTGAACTAGCATGTGGGCACTCACCACAACTCCTTTTCTCATTCAGTGCAGAGCAAGTAGGTGACAAATCCAAACTCCCAACTTCTCCCTGAGGAGGAAAAGTGTTAGATTTTGCATCCAGAGTTCTAACTTACCTTGGTGCAACCCAAAGGATTAACTTTTTTTTTTTTTTTTTTTTTTTTTTGGAGACAGAGTCTTGCTGTGTCCCACAGGCTGGAGTGCAGTGGCATGATTTCAGCTCACCACAAGTCTGCCTCCCAGGTTCAAGCGATTCTCCTACCTCAGCCTCCTGAGTAGCTGAGATCACAGGCAGGTGCCACCATGCCCAGCTAATTTTTGTATTTTTTTTTTTTAGTAGAGACAGGGTTTCACCGTGTTAGCCAGGCTGGTCTCAAACTCCTGACCTCAGGTGATCTGCTTGCCTCAGCCTCCCAAAGTGCTGGGATTACAGGCATGAGCCACCACCCAGCCCAGGATTAACTTCTAACCTGCCTATCTCAGAGTGCTGAAAGGACCTTATATATACTGAAAAAGTTCTGGAAAAGTTCTTAAAAAGTTAGATGCCTGAGGCCCCAAAGAATAAAAACAGTGGTTTGAACTAACACAAGGATATGAGGCCCATGAAACCTCAGGACAGAGTGATTGGTGGAGTTCTTCTCCTGTACAAGGCCAGTGTATGAGAACTTGAAGAAGTGACTTTGTTTTTCTACTGTACACATACAAAGAGTCAAGAAAAATGAAGAAACAGGGGAAAATGATCCAAAAACCAGAAACAAAATAACATTTAAGAAACCAACTTTAATGAAATGGAGATATGTGAATTACATGTCAGAGAATTCAAAGTAACAATAGTTAAAATGCTCAGTGAGCTCAGGAGAGTAATGCATGAACAAAGAGTGAATTCAAGAAAAAAAATTAAAAATTTACAGAGGAACCAAACAGATATCTTGGAGCTAAAAAATACAATAATTTAGCAGCAAAATTTAAAAAGATTCATCAGCAGACTAGAGCAAGCAGAAAAGGAAATGAGTGAACTCAGTGACAGTTCACTGGAAATTATCTAGTCAGAAAAGCCAAAAGAAAAGAGAATGAACAATAGTAAACACATTAAGGTATTTGTGAGACACCATCAAATGGACCAATATGCGTTATGGGTTTCCAAGATGTAGAAGATAGAGCAAGGGGACCAGAGATCTTATTCAAGGAAATAATGTCTGAAAATGCCCTAAACCTGAGAAATAAAATGAACATCTAGATCTGGGAAATGCTAACAATGTCAAATAAGATGAACTCGAATACATCCACATCAAGACACATTGTAATCAAATTGTCAGGCAAAGACAAAATTTTGAAAGCAGCAAAAGAAAAGTGACTTGTCACATACAAGGGACATTTCACAAGATTATAAGTGGATTTTTCAGCAGAAACCAGACACGCCAGAAGGGAGTGGAATGTTATATTCAAAGTTTGAAAGAAAAAACTGCCTACTGAACTTGAAAACTGTCCTTCAAAATGAAGGGATAATAAAGACTTCTGACAAACAAACGCTGAGATAGTACTCACTGTAACTGCCTTACAAGAAATTCTAGAGGGAGTTTTTCAATTTTACATGTGAGAACACTAAATGGCAACATGATAGCATATGGAGGTACAAAACTGATAAAGGTAAATATACTGACAAATACAGAATAGTGTATCATAGTAGCAGTGGTAGATAAATTACATTTATTCTAGTTATCTTAGTCTATTTGTGTTGCTGTAACAACATACCCAGCCAGCAGTAATTTATAAACAATAAAAATTTATTTCTCATAGTTCTGTTGGCTGGGAAGTCCAAGGTCAAGGCTCCAGCAGATTTGGTGTCTGGGGAAGGCTTGCTGTGTACTTTAAGGTGGTGCCTTTTGCTGCAACCTCACATGGCTACAGAGGCACAAAAGTGAGAGACACTGAATCCTCACATGGCAAAAACAGACAAAAGTGCAAAAAAGACTAGGTTGCACCCTTCAACTTATTTAATAAGAGCACTAATCCATGGAGGTGAAGAACTCATGTTTTAATCACTTCCCATAAGTCCCCTCATCTTAGTACTCTCATATTGGGTATTAAGTTCCAACGTATGAATTTTGGAGGAATACATACATTCAAATCATAGCACTAGTATTTAAAAGACAAGTTATTTAACTATAAATTAAAATATGAAAATGAATACACAATATAAATAGATTTAACTTGTGATATCAATAACATAAAGTGGGTGGAAGGATAAAATACTAAAATTTTTGTATGCGATTGAAACTAAGTTGTTATTGGTTCAAAATAGACTGTTACAAGATATTGTATATAAACCCCAGGATAACCACAAATAAAATACGTATAAAACTTACACAAAGTGAAAAGAAAATAATAAAAGCATATCACTACAAAAAAGATAATGAAATGCACAAGGAAACAGCAAGAGAGAAGAGCAGGACAAGAGAACTACAATACAAACAGAAAATAATTAACAAAATGGCAATAATAAATTCTCCCCTATCAATAATTACTTGCTATGTAAATCGATTGAGCTCTCCAACCAAAAGACATAGAGTGACTGAATGAATTAAATACAAACAACTAAAACAAGATCCACCTATATGCTGAATATAAGAAACTTACTTTAGATTTAAGCACAAACTTAGACTGAAAGTGAAGAGATGGAAAAAGATATTCTGTGTAAATAGTAACCAAAACAGAAGACAGGTAAATATAGTTACATCAGACAAAATTAACTTCAAGTCAAAAACTGTCTCAAGAGACAAAGAAGACCATCAAATTATAATAAAAGAGACAACACACCAGGAAAATATAACAATTATAAAAATATATGCAACCAAACCAGAGCACCTAAATATATAAAGCAAACACTGACAGAACTGAAGAGAAGACTAGACAGCAAAATAGCTTCAGTAAGATACTTCAATACCTCACTTTCAATAATGTATAGAAAAACCAGACAAACTATCAACAAAAAGCATTTGACCTGAAGAATGCTAGAGACCACATAAGCCTAAGAGATGTTAAGTGGAACATTCATTCAAACAGCAACAGAATATACAATATTTTCAAATTCATAGAGAACATTCTTCAGGATAAATCACATATTTGGTAACAAAACATGTATTATCAAATTTAAGACGATTAAAATCATACCAAATATCTTTTTGACCATAATAGAATGAAACTAGAAATCAATATCAGAAGGAAAACTAGAAAATTCATAAATATGTGAAAATTAAACAACACTTTTGGACAACCAATGGGTCAAAAAAGAAATCAAAACGGAAATTAGAAAATGTCTTGAGGAAAACAAAGATGAAAATGCAGCATATCAAAACTTATGGGATGAAGTATAAAACAGAAGTTTATAGCAATAAATGTTTTCATTAAAAAGAATAAATATCTTAATAAAACAACCTAAATGGACACTGCAAAAACTTAGAAAAAACATAAGCCCAATGTTACAGGAGGGTGAAAATGGTAAAGATTACAGTAAAAATAAACTAAATAATATTAAAAATAGCGAAAATAAAGGATTTTTTTGAAAAGATCAAGAAAACTGATCACCTTAGAGGGGAGACTAAAATAAATAAAATCAAAAATGAAAGAAGAGATATTGCAAATGATGCCACAAAAATAAAAGGGATTATAAGAGACTAATAGGAATAAGTATATGCCAACTGTATTAGTCCATTTTCACACTGCTATAAAGACATACCAAAGACTGGGTAATTTATAAAGGAAAGAGGTTTAATGGACTCAGAGTTCTGCATGGCTGGGGAGGCCTCAGGAAATTTACAATCATGGCAAAAGGGGAGGCATGCAAGTTTTACATGGCGGTAGGCAAGAGAGAGCTTGAAGGGGGAAGAGCTTCTTATAAAACCATCAGCTCTTGTAAGAACCCACTCACTATCAAGAGAACTGCATTCGGGGAACCACTCCCATGATCTAATCACCTCCTTCCCTTAACACATGGGATTACAATTCGAGATGAGATTTGGGTCAGGACACAGAGTCAAACCATATCACTAACAAACTGCATAACCTAGAAAAAACAGATAAGTTTCTAGAAACATGCAAACTACTAAGATTGCATCATGAAGTAGAAAGTCTATAAAGACCTATAACCAGTAAGGATATTGAATACCTGAGTGATGAAATAACCTGTACAACGAACCCCCATGACACACGTTTACCTGTTTAAGTAACCTGCACCTGTACCCCTGAACTTAAAATAAAAGTTACTACTAAAAAAAAAAGCACCGGTGAGGTTGTGAAAAAGTTGGAACCCTTGTACACTTTTGGTGGAGATGGAGAATGGTGCAGTCACTATGGGAAACAGTGTGGTGGTTCCTCAAAAAATTATTAAACACTGAATTACCGTATCATCCTACTTCCTACCTGGAATCCTACTTCCAGGTATTTATCTAAAAGAATCAGGATCCCAAGGAAATATTAGCAGCACTATTCACAATAGTCAATATGTGGAATCAATCTATATATCCATCAATAAATGAATGGATTTTTAAAAATGTTTTATATACATACAATGGAATATTATTCAGTCTTAAAAATGATAGAAATCCTACAATATTTGACAATATGGATGAGCTTTGAGTACATTATGCTAAGTGAAATAAACTAGTCACAGAAGGACAAATACTGCACATTTCCACTTGGATGGAGTATTTATAATACTCCACGTGAAATCAAAGAATGGAATTGTGGTTGTCAGAAACTGAGGAATAAGGAATCACTAATCAACAGGTGTAAAATTTTTGTTATGCGCCGGGCGCGGTGGCTCGTGCCTGTAATCCCAGCACTTTGGGAGGCTGAGGCAGGCAGATCACCTGAGGTCAGGAGTTCAAGACCAGCCTGGCCAACCTGGTGAAACCCCGTCTCTACTAAAAATACAAAAATTAGCCGGGCCTGGTGGCAGGAGCCTGTAATCCCAGCTACTTGGAAGGCTGAGGCAGGCAGAATTGCTTGAACCCGGGAGGCAGAGGTGGCAGTGAGCCAAGATCACTCCACTGCACTCCAGCCTGGGCGACAGAATGAGACTCCGTCTCAAAAAAAAAAAAAAAAAAAAAAAAAAAAAAAAAAAAAAAATTCTGTTATACAAGATGAAAATGTTCTAAATGCCTGCTGTACAACATTGCACCTATAGGTAACAGTAGTGTAGTGTACACTTTATTTGTTAAGAAGTAACATTTCACACTAAGTGTTTTTATAATAAAATTTTAAAAGTTAAAAAATAATGATTCTCTTTTCCGTTTAGGTCTTTCTTCCTTCCTACTGTTTCCATCATTTTTATTCTGAGTCTGTAAATAAAATAATGACCGTCTTTACTTTTTTGTTCCTTCTTCCTTTCTAATTGCTCAGAGCCTGTTAATTCAAGAGATTCATATGCCTATAAGAGTCATTTCCTATGTACCCAGAGCTATGCCTATGATTGTGGTAGCCACTAAATAAAGGACTAGACATTATATGTAGCTATAACAGAGGAAACTAAAAATATCAGCCTTCAATTGCAAAAAACAGCACTAATTTCTGATTAAGCAAATAAAATATAACATATATGGAAATCTAATCTCTCAAAGAAAGGTTAGCATTTTAATGAGAGGAAGGTAAAATATTTAATACCTTGTTAAGAAAAATTATCCAAAATTTGAAAGTAAAGCAAAAGAAGGTTGACATATATTTTCTGTCCTAGGAGCATTGTCTAATATGTCCATGCAAGTTTGATTATTTATCTAGGCTTATATGCCCTTGTTTGACTTGCTGTTTTTAATCAGTTGTGTCTCAAAGTCTATCGTGACATGTTAACTTGTAGATTTGCGTCTGGTAGAGCTGGAAATCTTTTTCTATCTGATAAAAAAGGTATCCCAAAAGATGGTATTTTTTTTAACTTTATTTTAGATTCAGGGGTACATGGGAAGATTGGTTACATAGGTTACATAGGTAAACATCTGTCATGGAGGTTTGTCATACAGAATATTTCATCACCCAGGTATTAAGCCCAGTACCCAGCAGTTATCTTTTCTGCTCCTCTCCCTCCATCCTCAAGTAGATCCCAGTGTTTGTTGTTTCATTCATTGTGTTCATAAGTTCTCATCATTTAGTTCTGACTTATAAGTGAGAACATGTGGTATTTGGTTTTCGGTTCCCGTGTTAGTTTGCTAAGGATAATAGCCCCCAGCTCCATCCATGTTCCCACAAGAGACATGATCTTGTTCTTTTTCATGGCTGCATAGTATCCCGTGGTGTAAATGAAGCACATTTTCTTTATCCAATCTGTCATTGAGGGGCATTTAGGTTGATTCCACGTCTTCGCTCTTGTGAATAGTGCTACAACGAACATATCGCATGCATGTGTCTTTACGGTAGAATGATTTACATTCCTCTGGGTATATACCCAGTAATGGGATTGTGGGTCAAATGGTAGTTCTGCTTTTAGCTCTTTAAGAAATTGCCATAGTGCTTTCCGCAGTGGTTGAACTAATTTATACTCCCATCAACAGTGTATAAGTGTTCCTTTGCCTTATTGAACATTAATCGGTTTTGCATCTAATTAAGCAATATTAATCCAACCTTTTGTTTTTTCAGTCCATAAATATACACAAATGGCTTTGTGTTGTGGCACCTTGGCTAGGATAAACTGCGCTCTCCAGAATTGCCTTTCTAGTGTGTTTCCAGGTAAGGTGGGCTATAAGAGATATTCTTCACTAGAGGTGGAGGACGGAAGGGACACAGCAGCCATTTTGGAGTATGTACACAGGTTTTTCTCAGTTATCTAATCAAACATTAATCTAGGTAAAGGGATTTTTTTGCCTACATAAATGAAGTTTCTGATCAATTAAGTATAAATTAGAGAGATTACTCTGGGTAGAGCTGACTTATTCAGTCAGTTTAGACTTCCCTGGGTCTAAACTGGGGAATGTTTAAGGCTAAAATGTTTAAGCCTTCCCTGAGGACACAGCTTGGGCCCTTTTAAGTTCCAGCCTGCTCCTAATCATTCTTTTCTGACAGCCTATAAACAACAAGCTTTGGTCCAAACTGATGGAGTTCCAGCATATTTATAATCTTCCCTTCTGGACTTCCTCACCTATAGAACTTTCAGAAGTTCTGAAGTTCTATAGGTCAGAAAGTCCAGAATTTGTAAATCAATTCTTTGAAGTTAATAAATAAGTGAGTAAATATGTGTATCCATGTATTTTACTGATTCTTCTTACCTGGTTAAACTCTTGACTCATAAGCCTTGTTAATGAGTTAAATAAACTTTTGACATGTTTATTCTATATTCGTATGAGTCATCTTTTTTAAGTTTTAAAACCTTTGACTTTGACAAGATCAATAGTGAATACCATCAATAGTTCCTTTGTACTCCACTAAATATACTTACTTCTAAATGTAGTAAGAAACCCAATATTGTGTCTATTTGAACCAAGTTTCTTTCCATGGTTCCCAAGTCACTAATATCAAGTTGTCATAATAACATTTTTAAAGAATGACTTTATTATTTTATTAATATTATTAGTATTTAGAAACTAGGTTACTTAATTTCTGATTTAGTGTATGGGAAACCAGTTCAATTTAGGGGGAGTAACTTGGCAAGAATGATCCAAACAAGATACCATAGAGCTAGAATGCTCGCAGACAGCCACGCATTTTGCTTATCTCCCACTCAATGGATTGCTTTAGCCGGGTGTAACAAAGACAGGGAAAATGAAAAGGACATAATAACCAGGTAGGCTGCTCTAGTCAAATGCTGCATCCTTTCAGTTAGTTAAAATCAGCAAGATGGAATGGCAGCTAAGAGGCTACTCTGGGAAAGGCCAACTGTTTATACTAAGTATTTCTGTCAATTGAGTCAAAAACATGACTCATGATGACTTTTGGCAGCTGGAGAGACAGAAAGAGATCATTATTTTTTCCAAATGAGCTCTTGGAGAGTTGCATTTGGTGAGCAAGCATTCTTTTAAAATAGCCCTTGAGATTAGAAAAAGATGGGTTAAGAGAAAGATGATAATTAAAAACTGGAAGAAACGAAAGTGAGTAAGAAAAGGGGGAAAAAAAGACTCAGATGAAAAGAGAAGAAATGACCTGGAATAGATTCTCTTTCAAATCATGGCTCTATACCACAAAGTGGAAAGCAACCAGTCTGTGGGATTTTCTATTGATGACTCAACAGTGGCATGATTAGTTGTAACTCAGATATGGACATGGTTTCCAAGCCAACTAGGGCCCTTCACTAGACAGGGAGGGTGTAGTGGGAAGACTTGGCAGACCACTTCTCCTTGTGACTGAAAGAGGAAGGGTGTAGTCTGTTTGCACTTATCCTGCATTTCATCAGTTCAACTTCTGATGTTTTCATTCACTTAAAAAAATGATGAAGTGATCCCCAATGGGTGTGTTTTACTTTCTAAACAATAAAGATGTCTGTTTTTTCTTTTCTTTTTTCTTTTTTTGGTGATGCTAGAGGAGCAAATTTTCACCAACCACTTTTTCCACATTACACAGAGAGGGCATTCAATATCCAAGTGGGTGATTCCCTCAAAGGTACCAATTTTAGAAACCCCCACCTAGAAAAACATTTTGGATTTTTATGGCTCTTTTCATCCAAAGATCTCAAGGGATTACCAAGCAAAATATGAAAGTTCTGACAACATTTTGAGGTGGTAGGAGATGCTGATGTTCCTTGGCAGATGAAAAAGCGGTGGCCAAAATGAGGGTACCATGAGACAGAAAATAACAATAGTACCAATAATCCTATGCCTCAAACCACTGCTGCTGCCTCTGAAACTGCTGTCCACCTCTGTCATAACATAGTCTCATTGTGATTATGCACAAAATAATACCCCTTTATTAAAATACCGCCATTACCTATGTGTGAGTGCGCATTATAAGTTCCTGAATGAAACTCACATTGTCAAGATGGAAAGCAATTTCCAAGATATATGTCACATAATTATGAATATTTCTTATTATTTTTACCTTTATTATATTATATCTTTGGTTGACATTATTTAACCTGTGTAATTAATAGTTAATTTAGGGAGCTAATGATGTGCATAAATAAGAATTATAGGTCTCATTTTATTATAAATTAAACTTTCAGTAAAATATGCCATATGTGGCTTCATTTTGCTGGTGCATCATTTACATGTGCTACATGAGAAGAAAGAAATACTTTAGCAAATACATATTTTGTGTTCTTGAAAGAGCTATGCTTTATTTTTAAAGTGAATTTTTCTTCATTCCCAAATAATTTTGCATTTCTCTATACTGTTACTAAATTTAAGGTTATTGTAAGTTTGAGAGGTTTTCCAGGAATAGGTTAAATCAATTAGCATTGGTCTTAGCCCACTACTAGGTATGCAAAACAAATATCTAGAATATTAAATGCACTTCCTCTAAGTTCCAGAGCTCAGGTTTACAGTATGTCTCTCTTGACCTAAAGGACATGTATTCAAATGAGCTGCAGAGAAAGCTGCTTTTTTTGTAATATTAATACAATCTTTGCCAAATTAGTCTCTGTTTTAAATTTCAGAAAACTTCTTGCATATATATTTTAATATATTTAAAATGATGAACCTAGAATTGGAGACGGTTAAATGGTTCATATTTACTCTCCTGAATTTCAAAATGTAATGAACGCCAAAAAGCCTCTGGGTGTATGTACAAAATTTGTAAAAATACATAAAAACTTACTGACCCAAAACCACAGTGGAACTCATGATAAATTTCCAGACAACATAATTCACCATTTAGTCACAGGGGAATGCCAATCTCAAAAGATAGATTTTACACCAAGCCAAGAATATCAACAAAAATAAACACATCTTGGATTAGGAACAAAAGGAAAATCCAATTCCATTGGCCTTAAAACAATCCTAATATTAATGATAATAAATTAACTATCTATTTCAGTATGCCAACATTTGAGAAATTTTTTTCTTAAACATTGCACCTTATTAAAATGATACTGAAAAACCAAGAATATTAGAATATGTAGTAATAACTATTTTCTATTTATTATGCATTGAGGTCTATACTTCCTCCTGGTTTCATATTAGATGAGTACAGAAACCATATTAAATGTATTCAGCCAAATGAGAGAATTACAGTGAATTACTGCCTGTCTCTTTGAAGTCTTCTTCCAGGTAAGAAGCAAAGGAAGTCCTATTCACTCTACTTCCAATACATGCCCTAACTGTCACTCTCTCCATCTCTGTTCCCATTGCCCTAGTTCAGACTGAGGCATCTCTTGCCTCACAGTTATAACAGCCTCTTCCCCTCTGTTTCCTCTCCCTTTCTGCTCTTTGTCTTCCCTCTGTTTTCAATTTGATCTCCTCTCAGCAGTTTGACTCATCTTTTAAGAAATGGTAACCAAGGCCAGGTGCAGTGGCTCACGCCTGTAATCCCAGCACTTTGGGAGGCCGAGGCGGGCGGGTCACAAGGTCAGGAGATCGAGACCATCCTGGCTAACACAGTAAAACCCCGTCTCTACTAAAAATACAAAAAATTAGCTGGGTGTGGTGGCTCACGCTTGTAATCCCAGCTACTTGGGAGGCTGAGGCAGGAGAATGGCCTGAACCCCAAGGCAGAGTTTGCAGTGAACCAAGATGGTGCCACTGCACTCCAGCCTGGGCTACAGAGTGAGACTCCATCTCAAAAAAAAAAAAAAAGAAAGAAAGAAAGAAACGGTAATCAAATCACTTCATTCCCTAGCTTGAAATTCCTAACCAGCTTCTCATTGTACTTAGAATAAAATCCAATTTTTATAGAATCTACACAATATGTATGCAGAATCTGCCTATTTCTCTATTGTACATGTATATACAACCCAGAAGGATGAGATTATAAAAATGAAGCATTGAAGTAATATGATTTACCAGTTTGTTAGGCTTCTGATTTTTTAACTATATACACATATATAAATTTAAGAAATTATATTGGGGATGTGGATTTCAGTTGGCTTAGCAGGAAAGAGAAGCTATCTCATAGTAAAAAAGATAAAACATGGGAAGTTATATTAGATACAATGTACATAAATCTGACAGGCTGGATGTTTTCATTTCACCAACTATGTCATTCTGTGCCTTTCCTCTGCAATGACAAAAACAGAACTTGCATGAAAAAAAACTTATGATAGTTTGAGGGATTTAGGACAGCTACAACCAAAATGAAACAAAGTAAAGAATGGCAGGCCAGGCGTGGTGGCTCATGCTTCTAATCCCAGCACTTTGAGAGGTTGAGTCAGGCACATCACTTGATGTCAGGAGTTCGAGACCAGCCTGGCCAACATGGTGAAACTCTATTTCTACTAAAAATACAAAAATTAGCCAGGCGTGGCAGCACACACCTGGAATCCCAGCTACTCAGGAGTCTGAGGCATGAGAATCGCTTGAACCGGGGAGGCAGAGGTTGTAGAGAGTTGAGATCTCATCACTGCACTCCAGCCTGGGCAACAGAGTGAGACTCCATCCAAAAAAAAAAGATAAAAAGTGAATGAAGAACATGAACAAACACTTCTCAAAAGAAGACATTTATGCCTCCAACAAACATTAAAAAAGCTCACCATCACTGGTCATTAGAGAAATGCAAATCAAAACCACAATGAGATACCATCTCATGCCAGTTAGAATGGCAATCTTTAAAAAGTCAGGAAGCAACAGATGCTGGAGAGGATGTGGAGAAATAGGAACGCTTTTACACTGTTGGTGGTAGTGTAAATTAGTTCAACCATTGTGGAAGACAGTGTGGTGATTCCTCAAGGATCTAGAACCAGAAATACCATTTGACCCAGCAATCTAATTACTGGGTATATACCCAAAGGATTATAAATCATTCTACTATAAAGAAACATGCACTGGTATGTTTATTGCATCACTATTCACAATAGCAAAGACTTGGAACCAACTGAAATGTCCATCAGTGATTGACTGGATAAAGAAAATGTGGCACATATACACCATGGAATACTATACAGCCATCAAAAAAATGCGTTCATGTCCTTTGCAGGGACATGGATGAAGCTGGAAACCATCATTCTCAGCAATTAACATAGGAACAGAAAACCAAACACCGCATTTTCTCACTCATAAGTGGGAGTTGAGCAATGAGAACACATGGACACAGGGAGGGGAACATCACACACCAGGGCCTGTCGAGGGGTGGGGGTCTAGGGGAGGGATAGCATTAGGAGATGTACCTAATGTAGATGACGGGTTGATGGGTGCAGCAAACCACCATGATAGATGTATACCTATGTAACATATCTGCACGTTCTGCATATGTATCCCAGAACTTAAAGTATAATTTAAAAAAAAAGAAAAAATCCTCCCTCCCCTGCACTAATAAAGTGGTAGGAGTATCACCAGCTCTAGGGACCCAAGTAGGGCATTCAAGGACAGCTAAGAACAAAGAACTCAATTGAGAAGCTATGTAAATGGAGTTGAGATTCATAACAAACACAGTTATCAAAAAACCAAAAAGTTTTCCATATGTAAGACCCCAGGAATTTACTATGAGGACAGTTTTCAGTTTGTGGTTTTAAATAACAATAGGAGCAAAAAAAAAAAAAAAGCTTTCTTAGAAGAACAAGAGGCAGAGCCTAGAGGACTAAGTGAAGTCTATGAAACAGGCATAGAGTGAAGGATTTAGGATGATCACCTAAGAGCAGCTTCCTGCTACACAGGGAAAAAAGATTAAAAACACACATGCGCACACACACACTCATGAGTACACTTTTGGACAAGGAAGATGGAGTTTGGAGAATATTTGAAGTCAAGAATTTAAGATTTAGATGCTCTCTGCATCCCTGAGAAAAAAGCCACAATCTTATACTTTTGAGGCTTGAGTTAGGGTGAAAAAGAAACTGGGATATAGATACTCAGACTGGATTAGCAAAATTCCAGAGGAAAGAATTGTATCTTCAAAGAAACATTCAAGTAAAACTTCAAGTTCTTTGAAACTTTTCATTTAGAGGAGTGCTAGAAAGTCCAAACTGGGGCAGAGATGACAAATGTCTCGTTGAGGTGTTTCCATAGATGAGCCCAAGAACAAGCCTTACCAAGCCCAACAGGAATCAAGTGGCAAAGAGAGCAGAGTACACAACTCGCAACAGGACCAGTGCACACTCAGAATCTTTAGACTGAATGAACAGGGTCCTTACTCTGAAGGGACTTTGGCCAAGAGTTTGGTCAAGAAGGGTAAGCCACACGACCAGAGACCACAAGGAACTGGGATGGCCGCTGTGGATGCCAGTCTACAGAGCCAAAGATCAGTCAGAGCAAGGAATACCAGAGCAGGGAAGAGTCAAATAACAGCATTAATATCAGACACCCTTAAGAGGAAAATGATGTTTGCTTATCAGAAGTGATACGATTATCTCAAAGTTTCCAGATGAAGCATGTTACACCGTTATGAAAATGGGAGTTCCACAGCCAAGTTATGTTTACTTTTTTAAAAAATGACAAAATTAATTCACATAAATACACAACTGAATTGTGACTGCAAAAACACCTAATTGCTTATAACTATGCATCAGGGTATCTAGAAGATGGCATTTTTATTATTGTGATTATTATTATTATTATTATTAATGAAAGAATGGGTCATTTACAAGTTACCAGCTGCTGGCACTTCTAACAGCAGAGACCACAAATCGCTGTGGAGCAGTGTGCACATCAGTGAGGCAGTTGATCAGGATGGCAGCAGAACGTGTGGAACCATCTGTTCTTGACTATGTGGCACTAAAACAGAAAAAGGGACACAACAGTAAACATTTTCAATTTCCGTATTTTTTTTTTCTTTTTCCACAGGGAAACTGTAAGGTAGTCTGATGGCCTCCATGAGAGAAAATAAAACCTTTCATACCTTAGTGATATATACATTTTTCTCCTAATTTAAATATAAAACCATGATGTTCTAGGCCCCAAGGTGCTTAAGGGAAACATAATAATTACAAAAAATATATGTAGCAACGTACTTCATGAGTTATGAAGGGAATATGAGATAGCCAAACTGTTTATGAGTCTTCAATGACCTAAACACTTACAAATGTATTTAAAAGAAAAGGTCGCATATAAAATTGAATCAAAAACATTTAACTACCTAACATAGTTCATTAACTCAAAATTGTTTGTATTAAGATGCTAAATACACTTAAGAGATTGACTCTTATACACTGGTGATTATTAAAAGCTTGTAAACATTTATGACTGTATTTTTCTTTTTTTCCTTTTTTTTTTTTTTAGATGGACTCTCGCTTTGTTGCCCAGGCTGGATGGCAGTGGTGCAGTCTTGGCTCACTGCAACCTCCACCTCCCAGGTTCAAACGATTCTCCTGACTCAGCCTCCAGAGTAGCTGGGATTACAGGCATGCGCCACTACTCCTGGCTAATTTTTGTATTTTTAGTAGACATGGGGTTTCACCATGTTGGCCAGCCTGGTCTCGAACTCCTGACCTCAGGTGATCCACCTGCCTCGACCTCCCAAAGTGCTGGGATTATAGGCATGAGCCGTCACACCCGGTCTATATTTTTCAATCACAGATGAGAAACCCTTTATTCTATTAACTTCACAGATTCTTGGAGTCATTAAGACTTACTGAAAAATCATACGGTTTTCCATCCAACCATGGGAAGAGCAGTAAAGAATCAAAAAGAAAATTACATCACCTGATTATGTTCCAAGTATAAAATTGTCAGGATTAGACGATGGAAAGTGGATATCTATTTCTATATTTCAATTGTTTGAGAAATTATTGTGCTGAATCAAATATACTTTAATAAGAAATGTAAACTAAATAAAAGGACTGACTGGTCAGGAAACTGTGCCAATAGCTGAAGGATTATAATTGCTCGTGGAAAATTTTCAATCCCCTAGAAGTATGTTTTAAATATTCTGCCAACATATGTCTCAATTACTGAGTCTTGTAAAAATGTAGTCTTTCTTCAATATTTTTGAAGAACATTTACAATAGCTATATTCAGTAAAACCTCATTTATCTGATAAAAGTTCATTCAAAATAGAGTATAATTTGAAGAACTACTCAGATTTTCCTGTTGAGTGTACATTTATTTTGTGATAAAATTTCAAGGTTACAGAAATATATATAAAGAAGCAGAATGGTCACACATTAGTTATCAAGCTATACTATGCTTTTCCATGAGAAAAACTATGAGTACCAGCATCATATCATGACATGTTTGTCCTGTGAATTTAATTGTCTTCACACTAAAACCCAATTGCCATGACTAGAATAATCATAAGGCTGTATCCATTGGTTCCCAAGGTCACTAAAATAAACGGCTAATCTGACATTTCTCTTCATATAAGAAATAGCAGCCTGACTTAGGACTATGTAATAAAGATAAAAGTTCTTATAAATATTGCTGTATATTTTTTATAATATTAACCTATTAAAATATTTTCCACCAAAATACAAATTATTATTTTTAAGAGTAATCTAAAGTAAACAGAAAGGGAACCAAACAAAATAAGGGCTACTATATGTTTTATTCTTATTTTTTAGAATTAATTTATATTTCTAAATTTGTAATGCATGCATTGAAGACAGAGTTCAAGAGGTATTAAAGTATAGAAAATTTAAAAAGTAATTTTCTTTTTTATTCCTACCCAGCTTTCATCCTCAAAGGCCACCACTATTGCTAGCTCCTTGGATATCCGTCCATGGATATCCTTTGCACATGTAAGTATATATGTGCCTGTAGACTTCTTCTTTAACATACAAATTTAGCATGATATGGAGTATTTTTTCTATCTTTATTTTTCATTTAATATAAATAGATTAGTTCATTTTGGTGCATACACTTTTTTTAATTTTTAAATATCTGCAAAACATTCCGCTGGACAGATTTACAATTATTTATTTAAACAAACCCAATCAATATACATTTTCAATGCTGCAATGTGTACATGCATTATTATATAGTATTATATGTATAACACTTTCAAATACACAGAATGCATTATTCTATAGTATTTTATATAGCATTATTCAAATACACAGAATATATTATTATATAGGATTATATGTATAATACTTCCAAATACACAAAATAATGTGTGTATGCATTGCAGCACTAAAAATGTATATTGATTGGGTTTGTTTAAATAAATAATTGTAAATCTGTCCAATGGAATGTTTTGCAGATATTTAAAAGATAAAAAAAAATTATATGCACCAAAATGGAATAATCTATTTATATTAAATGAAAAATAAAGATAGAAAAAAGATTCCATATCATGCTAAATTTGCATGTTAAAGAAGAAATCTATAGGCACGTATACACTTATACGTGCATAGGATATCTATGGAAGGATATCCAAGGATATCCAAGGAGCTGGCCTTTGGAGAGAAAAGTTGGGTAGGAATAAAAAAGAAAAAAGAAGTATATATATATATACATATATATGTGTATATATACACATATATACGTATATATGTGTATATATACACATATATACGTATATATGGGATACACATATATACGTATATATGGGATACACATATATACGTATATATGTGTATATATACACATATATACGTATATATGTGTATATATACACATATATATGTATATATATACACACACACATGTATGTGTGTGTATATATATACATATGTATGTGTATATATATATACATATGTATGTGTATATATATATACATATGTATGTGTATATATATATACATATGTATGTGTATATATATATACATATGTATGTGTATATATATACATATGTATGTGTATATATATACATATGTATGTGTATATATATATACATATGTATGTGTATATATATATACATATGTATGTGTATATATATGTGTATGTGTGTGTGAATATATAGATATATGATATAGTCCTAGAAAATGAATTGCTGGAACACAGGATATGCATTTACATTTATGATTAAATAGTAAAGCTGCATTTAATTCCAAATATATCAATTTATGCTCTTTTATAAGGTATAAAAGTATCAGTTTCCCCATATTATAGGGTTTAAAATGTATTCATTGTCATTTTGAAAATGACCAAATTGAAGACATATTTGCCTGTGTTTGAAAATTTAAAAAATTAAAAACACAAACATAAGCTACAATGGAAGGTTTGCATATTTTCTTTCATAAAACTAAATATAATCTCCAAGTTTGAATTTTCTTTGAACAGATAAAATAATGTCATTTTTCACAAATCCAGGTTATTTAAAACTAATAATTATCTCCAAATTTCAGCATTATTGCAAATAAAATAAAATTACTTCAGTTTGAATATAAATTGTACAACTGTAGAAAGCAATTCATTTCCTCATGTATCATTTAGAGGCAGAGAATGCTAGTAATCAACTTAAGATCTTATAAGAAATCAAATATTTAATTCTATTTTTCCAAATTATTTGTTTTCTCAATAGTTTATGTCTCTTTATTCTTTAAAATAAGAAATTCCAGGGTTTGAATTCCTCCCAAGAGAGAACACTATTAAAAATTTAAAGAAAAATATTGAGCCAAAATGTTATTCATTCAAATGCTAGTTTCTTTTCAGTACTTTAAAAAGACAAATTTTTAGACTTATGCATAAAAACACTACTCTCAACTTTAATACTTGAGGAATTTCGAGACTGCAATGCTTGGTTAAGAGTTACTTACTCAACAATATTTCTCTCTAAATAAAACCACACTTTACATTTTACAGTTAGATTAATTTTAAAAGATTAGGTTTGATAAATATATTTTTTATAGTTTGGCGTGAAGTTTTTATATTGAAAATAGCTATGTGGTTGTGAAATATCCCCAATGCCTTCGAGCATTGGAAAAATTTTTCTATTTTTCCATAAGATATGAGATTAAATTGTAAAACACTAGGAAAAGAACTTCTTGATCTTTTTTTTTCTTTTTCTTTTTCTTTTTTTTTTTTTTTTTTTGAGACTGAGTCTCGCTGTTACCCATGCTGGAGTGGTGCAGTGGCGTGATCTCGGCTTACTGCAACCTCCGCCTCCTGGGTTCAAGTGATTCTCCTGCCTCAGCCTCCCGAGTAGCTGGGATTACAGGCACGCACTACCAGGCCCTGCTAAGTTTTGTATTTTTATTAGAGATGACATTTTACCATGTTGGCCAGGCTGGTCTCAAACTCTTGACCTCAGGTGATCTGCCCACCTTGGCCTCCCAAAGTGCTAGGATTATAGGCATGAGCCAACATGCCCGGCCACTTCTTGATCCTTTTAACATTGTTGTGAAAAACTTTCACTATCTAGACTCATGTTCATTTCCTACTTAATTTTACTTAGCTTGCCTAACCTTCTTATATGATTCTTTTTTTTATCAATACCCATTCAGAATTGCTTTTGCTGTGATAAAGCCCTAGTAGTATTAATTAGACACTTTGAAGCATCAGACGTAACAGTTAAGTAAAAACTCCTTTTAAATCAAAAGTGCTCCTTTAAAAAACTGCTCAACTGAAATTTGTCTCACTAAAAGATTCAAGAAAAGGGATGAACAAGGCTGGCTCTCTGGCCTTTTCAACCGGACTCCAGGGACCAAGTGCAAAGATCTGGCAGTAGTACCAGTTTGACTTCTCTTTGACCACCACTGGGGTAAAGAATATCCAGACATAATGAAAGACAGCGGCCAGAGGTCAGTTCCACTGGGTTATCTGAATAAGACTCTCAGCAGAAGGAAGTGGGGCTATTTATAACCCTTGGGAAAAGGGATAAGAAGAAGAACCTGGGGTGTGTCTTCAATGGGCCCCAGATTCCCAGCCCCAAGAATCCTTATCTGAGCAGAACTTGATAAAAAGTTTTCAGAAGACACTAAGGCATTATCAGCCTCAGTGACTCATGAAATATTAATACTCTCATCCAGAAGAGAATATTAATCCTCAATGACTCTGTACGATGCCCATTCTTGCACAGAGATTTTATTTCATGGAAATACATATTTATATATTTTTATACATTTATATTTTTTCATGAAAATATATTTTAATGTCTTAAAATTATCAGATATTGGTATTCTGTGGTTCATAAAAATTTATTGGTGCCACTAGCTTTTATCACAGCTTAGAAAATTTGAAAACCTGTTTAGGCCTTTATCATTTTGGCACTTACTGTTTACTATTTATAGTATCTTCCCACTATGTCCCATAATCAGCAGTTTTGTCAACTATCTTTTATGAATGAAGCCCCGACTAGCTCTCCGACAAAATAACTTACATAATTTTGTCCTCATTGCCAAAAGATATGGTCTAATTTCCCAGAGCATTTCTTATACTATTCAGAATCTAGCTCCAATTAACTGCTAAGTCACATCTCTCTCTATTCAGCTATATGCATTTTGCATTGCAGACATTTAAAACGTATTGAAAAGTTTCTCAAATGTAACTCTGTTTTGTTTTGCTTTGTTTTGTTTTGAGATGGGATGTCACTCTGTCACCCAGGTTGGAGTACAGTGGTACACTATCATGGCTCATGGGTCACTGTAACTTGAACACCTGGGCTCAAGAGATTTTCTCATCTCAACCTCCTGAGTAGCTGAGACTGCAAGCACATGCCACCAAAACCAGTCAAGTTTTGTATTTTTTATCATAGAGATGGGGTCTTGCTATATTGCCCAGGCTGGTCTCAAACTCCTGGCCTCAAGCAATCTTCCCACCTCGGTCTCCCAAATTATTGGGATTACAAGTGTGGGCCACCCTGCCCAGCCTCAAATGTAACTCCGTACCATTGACCTTACCTGTCTACCAAGCACATTGCTATTGTTTCTTCAAGGTAAATTATACGCCACCTCTTCTGTGAAGCCTCAATAATTATGAGGGCAAAACTAGTAATGTCTCAATTTGCTACGACTTGCCAAATCTACTAGGGATTGTGTTAATCTGTATTGTAATTATTTCTCTATGTGTTTGATCACTTCGTTAGACCATTAGCTAATTTTTCCAGACACGATTTTTATATTTACCTGTCTAATGCCTAATGTCTGAAGCCTACGTGAGATTAGACCATGATAGATAATCGACAACCGAATGTTGAATGAATAAATAAACAATGAAGTAAATACACAAGTGCAGCAAAACCACAGAGAAGATCTACATAGTATTTTTCTGGTAGAAGGCTGCCTGTTTTTTAATATCCCAGTGTTATAGAATATTTGAGTCTCTTAGCACAGTATTTCTCAGCCAATTATTTATATAGGAAAAAATTGCATTTATGTCTCTAATACTCAATATGACATTTCTTAACAAAATTGTTTTGGGAAAAAATGTTATGTTCCAAATAGAATTGACACAATGTCATAATCACAAGGACAGTTTGAGGAGCAGGCCAATTCTCATCGAAGGGGGTATTTATCTTAGATGTTGCTGGCACTAAAAAAGTCAATTTTACTGGAAACAAATTATATTTTTATCAAGCAAATAAATTATATTTTTATCAAGCAAATAAATTTTATTTGGTGATCTGGAAGAAATATTTTAAATATTCACTGTGTTTTAAGAAATTGAGAGCTTGTAGTTGACAAACACTCATTATATTTTTTTCCCATTTAAAATGATGGGAAATAGATCCTTGACAGCATTTCTATTCAGATCTTGATATTAAGGAACATTATTTTCAATACATGGGAGATAGCTGTATAACATTTATACTTATTACATTCAAACTGTTGTGTTGTTTATTAAGATAAATATAAAAATAAAGTGATTTATTTCTTGTCATCAAGGAGCTTACAGTTTAGTTGGTAGAACAAGGCATACATGTTACTAACTATAATGTAATCCACATCTGGGAAATATGGTTGGCTCACAATTAATCTTCATATTGAATGCTAATGGATGAAATTGTAGTGGATGCATGGGGTGCTATATTACTGAAGACTCTGAGGTCACAGCCCAGCTTGGGAGAAGAACACCATGATGATTAGTGATCTTTGTAACAGAAACATATTTGCCACCACTGCTCTATAGACTCAGAGAAAAAAGAAAGCAGCTCAACTTGAAATGATAAATTAAAATATCTTTAAAGAGGTGACATTTAGGCTGGGCAAGGTATTTTTAGGATCAGGAATACAAAGAAGCAGTCCAAGTGAAATAGTGCCAGAAGTTAAGTGTAGATTAGAGAGAAATGACAAAATACAATGAAAGCAAGTATTCCTGTTGGCTGAAGCCAAATGTATCCTTCTTGTCCTCAAAATGGCAGCAAAGGACAGAGAGCCCCTTTCAACTTGACACATTATGGAAGGGACAGTACTTTGGTCTTATGGGAACAAAAACTTACTCTGGATACAGATCTGCCTTTGCTGCACCAATGCTTCTCCTAAAACTACCAACTACAGACTTATGGAATGCCTTATACACTGTCATGATATTCCACACAGTATTGCTTCTTATCAAGGAAATTAATTCACAGAAAATTAAGTGGGGCAATAAGCCCACACTCATGTAATTCACTGATCTTAAATGCTCCCCATATTCTCAACTGATGGCTTGACAGAGCAGTGGAAAGGACATTTGAAGACTCACTTATAGCATCACTAAGTGGTAAAACCTTGCAGCGCTGAAGCAAGGTTGTTCAGAAGGATGTGTACATCTGAATAGGTGTCCAATATATTGTGTTCTTTCTCCATGGCCGGGATTCACAGGTCCAGAAATTTAGGGATGAAAATGGGAGGGGCACCACATACTATTACCCCCTAATGGCCCACTAGTAAAATTTCAGGATACTGTTTCCATGACCTTATCCTCTGCTGGCCTAGAAGTTTTAGTTCCAAAGGAAGGAATGCTTTTACCAAAAGACACAACAATTATCCACTTAACTGGAAGTTTAGACTGCCACTCAACCCATTTGGGCTTCTCATACCTCTGAATCAATAGGCAAATGAAGGAGATTACTATGCTGGCTAGGGTTGTTATCCTGACTACCAAGAGAAACTTGTACAACTGCTCCACAGTGAGGTTAAGGAAGAGTATGTCTGGAATACAGAAGATCCCTTAGGGAATCTCTTAGCATTACCATGCCATGTGATTAAGGTCAATTGAAAACCAAAACAACCCAATTCAGAAAGGATTTCTACTGGCCCAGACCCTTCAGGACTGAAGGTTTGGATCACTCCGTCTGGTAAAGAGCCAAGGCGAACTGAGGTACTTGCTGAAAGTAAAGGAGATCCAAAATGGGTAGTGAGAAAAGGTTGTTATAAATACCACCTGCAACCATGTCACCATTTACAAAAACAAGTACTGTAATTGTCATAATATTTCCTTCTTATTTTGATGAATACATTTGTGTGGGAGGGGTGGGGGGAGTGGGTTTGTGTATATGTCTTAAGCAAATATCTTTGTTTTCTTCCCTTCCTTTACTTTTTGTTAATTCCCTTATCATGTAAGGTAAGAAGAGTTGATTTAATATCACAGTGTTTAAGTATTGTTAATTTTACATCATAGTAGTTAACTTACGGAATATCAAATATTAAACGTCACTCAAAGACTTTACCACCTCTTCAGGGGAAAGTTAGAATGTGTTTTTGGTTTATGCAGGATGATTGCATCAGGTGTTGCAAAATTATGCCTTGTTATTGTCTTTATTTGGATATTAAGTATGTTTTAAAGAGATGTGTATCAATGCCAAGTTGACAAGAGGTTGGCTTGTGATGGTTAATTTTATATGTCAACTTGACTGGGTGTCCAGACATTTGGCCAAACGTTATTTTGGGTGTGTCTGTGATGGTGTTTCTGGATGACATTAACATTTGAATAGGTAAACTAAGTAAAGTCGATTGTCTAATGTGGGTGGGACTTATCCAGTTAATAGAAGACCTGTGTAGAACAAAAAAGCTGAATAAGTGGGAGTGCCTTCTGACTGCTTGACCCGCAATATTGCTCTTTTTCTGACCTGGAACTGTAACTTAAACATCACCTCTTCTGGTTCTCAGACCTTTGGACTTGGGCTGGAACTTATACCATCTGTCTCCTGGGTATCCAGCTTGCCAATTGAAGATCTTGGGACTTCTCAGACTCCATAGATGTGTGAGCCAATTTTTTATAATAAATCTTGAAAATCTCTTTCTCCCCATATATATATACACACACACATATATCTATATATGTGTGCATATATGTATGTATGTATGTATAATGTGCACCAGAGGATTGAATTATATATGCATAAAATCTATTGTTTCTTTCCTCTGTGGAAGCCTAAGACAGCTCATATCAATAAATTTGGCCTCAATAAACTTTATGTTTTCCCCATTATCCTACACCTTTAATATCTATTCCCATACATTTTCTCCAGGTTTTTATATAAATATTTATATTTTAAATGTAGTTTTTTTGGTGCATAGTTCAGTGAAGCTCCTGGAAAGTCACACTTCATACCTCATCGTTTAGAGCTGAGTCTTCAACTTGAATCTAGTTAAATGTTTGGAAGCACTCATTCTTATTAAGTCCTGAGAAAAATCAACAGTGCTTTGCAAGGCAACTACCACAGGGGAGGCCAGTACTGGTGCTTTAGGCTAAGGAGACTAGCCTTTTTATAAATGAATATTGTTTGTCATTTCTCAAAACTTATAAAACACACACACATATTTTATTTTACAGTTTAGCATCTTCCACATATTTCTGGTGAACACATTTTTTTACTCAGACATGTATTAGATACTTTAAAAAAAAATCCATTGAATGACAAACATCATCTACATTTTTTTCACAAAGCAAGTGTTCATTTTTTACTACAAATCAGCAGAGAGGTAAAGCAAAAGTCTCAGATAGAGGTTGTGAAACTTATTATTTTGCAAGAGAATCCAAAACCAGTTATAAAATGCATAATCTTTGAGGTGATTCATCTCTATTTTTTAAAACTTTTCATTCCCTTTTTTTCCCCTTACGTCAATGGTTCATTTCTTCCTCCACCCCTAAAAATATCAGCCTCATCATAGCACATTGTATCCTTAATACACCAGAAACTCCCAATTGACTTCAAAATGCATTTCTCTATATTTTATTTTCATAACAAATGTATTTTTACTCTCTTTCAAGGGAGGAGATCACCCCTCATATTGTCTTACGCCTAATTTCTGCCTCCAAAGAAAGAAGACGTAAAAACTAAAAGGCAGAAATGAAACCCACAGGCAGACAGCCTGGCGCCACATCCTGGGCCTGGTAGTTAAAGATCGACCCCTGACCTAATCGGTTATGTTATCTATAGATTACAGACATTGCATAGAAAAGCGCTGTGAAAATCCCTGTCCTGTTCTGTTCCGTTCTAATTACCGGTGCATGCAGCCCCTAGTCACGTACCCTCTCCTTGCTCAATCGATCACGACCCTCTCACGCAGACCCCCTTAGAGTTGTGAGCCCTTAAAAGGGACAGGAACTTATTTGTGCTTGAGGATATCAGGAAAGGTATTTCACAGGAGATGACACTTGGGAGCTTGGTTTTTGAGACGTGAGTCTTGCCGATGCTCCCGGCCGAATAAAGGCCTTCCTTCTTTAACTTGGTGTCTGAGGGGTTTTGTCTGTGGCTCGTCCTTCTACATTTGACTGCATTGATAAATATATGATTATATAATCGATTACATATTTACATATGTAATAAAATTTTATATAAGCAAAAACAAGATAAAACCAAATACTATTTATTAAGCAGGGAGAGAGGAGAAAGAGAGAGAGACTTCCTTCTATAATACCATCTTATGGAATCACTGTGAAAGATAAGATTACTACAATATTGTCACTGTTTTTAATGAGACAAACATGTAAACAGCTGTAGTTATACCCATGGCCATGTGTAGTAGACAGAATTCCAAAATGGCTCCCAGGATTCTTGCCTTTGGGGGCACATTCCCTGGTATAATAGCCTCCTACTGAGTCTTACCCAGATTTGTGGATATAATGGGATATCCCTACCATGACTATGTTGCATCATAATGCTGAAGATGTAATTAAATTTCCAAATCAGTTGACTCTTAATTAATCAAAAGGAAGATTTATGTGATCCTGTTAATCAGATTACCACCGTGACAGTTAATATTGAGTGCGAACTTGGTTGGATTGAAAGATGCAAAGTATTGATCCTGGGTGTGTCTGTGAGGGTGTTGCCAAAGGAGATTAACATTTGAGTCAGTGGACTGGGAGAGGCAGAACCACCCTCAATCTGTGTGGGCACCATTTAATCAGCTGCCAGCTCAGCTACAATAAAGCAGGCAGGAGAAGATGGAAGAGCAGACTTGCTGAGTCTTCTGGCCTTCATCTTTCTCCTGTGCTGGATGCTTTCTGCCCTCAAACATCAGACTCCATGTTCTTCAGCTTTTGGACTCTTGGACTTATGCCAGTGATTTGCCCAAGGCTCTTGGGCCTTCGACCACAGACTGAAGGCTGTGCTGTCGGCTTCCCTACTTTTGAGGTTTTAGGACTTGGACTGGCTTTCTTGCTCCTCAGCTTGCAGACGGCCTATTTTGGGACTTCGCTTGTGATTGTGTGAGTCAATACTCCTTAATTAACTCCACTTCATATATACATCTACCCTATTAGTTCTGTCCCTCTAGATAATCCTGACTAATACAGTCACTTAAAAGAAAAATACACAAAGCACTAGCAGACACTCTCCTGTTCTGTTGTCCTTGAAGAAGAAAACCACCTTTACAGAGTGGGCTGCATGGCAGGAAATTCTAGGTCCCCCTAGGAGCTGACAGCCTCAATCTTACAACCACAAGGAACTGAAATTTGCCAACAATCTGAATAAGCTTAGAAGAGAATCTGAGCTCCAAAGAGAGTGCAAGTTGGCAGACATCTTGATTTTGACTTAATAAGACAGTGAGCAGAGAATTCAGCTCACTGTCTTATTCAAGACAGTGAATAGTGAATTAACTCCAAGTTAATAGGTTGTGATATTTAAAGATCTTCAATGTGAAATGCACCATACATTCCAATGGAATCAATACAAACTGTGTTATTTTTGCACTGATATTCAGGCTACACAGTGCCTGAACCTCCAACTTACAGAAACTGTAAGATAATAGTACTGTTTAAGGAGCTAAATTTGTAATAATTTGTTATGCAATAATTGAAATTTAATACAACATGCATAGGAGAAAATACATAATTCAAAATGGATTTCACAATGCTTCAAGATAATTTTCTTAACTGCTTATTAGTCTTTTCTATGTGCCTTCTCATTTGATCCCAGCTGAGAGTGCTGTTTTTAAGCACTTCCTGTCTTCCCCAAAGTAATGTGCTGCTAGCTATACCTGCTACTGAAATAAGCGGCTAGCCATGTCACAGAGAAGAAAGGGAGTCTTAACTCCAGTGAAATCTACTGAGAGAAGAGAAGAGCAAGCCAGCCTTGAGTATTGCCACAGGCTTACTTCTCTGAGATTTCAGAGTCCATGTGCTAATCAGTCTTTGTCTTTCATCACCCAGACACAAATACTATGAATTCAATAAGCCAGTGGTCTCAAAATGATTTGGGCATATCTATATACTTACTGGAAAGAGTTTCTCTTTTACAGGAATTTCTTAACTTGCAGGAAATTATTCCTCTCTAATAAAACTTTTTTCAACTGCAAATATTGGTGCCTAACCTTCTTTAGTATAAGCTGGAGACTTAAGCTAAATATACTTGATTATTTATTCTATATCTGCTTGTGCTGAGTAGACTGAAAAATTATTCTTATCCTAAGTCTTGGCCAGTTACAATTAATTGCTTTGCTTACACAACTGAACACAACTCCAAGTTAATAGGTTGTGATATTTAAAGACCTTCAACGTGAAATGCACCATACATTCCAATGGAATCAATACAAACTGTGTTACTTTTGCACTGATATTAAACAATCATTCCATTCCACTGTTGATAATCTTTCAATAATTCTCATTATTCAAACAGGGTTCCCCAATACAGTAGCTATTAGTTACATGTGGCTATTTAAATCTAAATTTAACCTAAGCCAAAAAATAATTAATTGCCTCCATCTTACTAGCCACATTTCAACTGTGCAATAACCACATGTGGTTAGTGGCTACCATAGCACACAGTGCAGATTATAGAACATTTCAGTCCTCTCAGAAAGTTCTATTGAACAATGCTGAATGAAGCCATATATTCTCAAGCATTTATATTAAAGCCTTTCATAGTTTTGCCTCTTCTGTGTTTTTAAAACATAGTTCCCTCTTACTGCCACATTTAGCCAGCACTCCAACCATTCTAAATCACTTGTCTTTTATAAATCAGATATTAAGGAAATTTTGTATGGGTCATTCTCATGCTCATTAATATCATTCAATCCTTTTCCCACCCGATGAATTCCTTCTAATTCTTTAATACTCCGCTCCAGTTTCATCTCCTGTGAAATACCTTTCCCGATATCCTCAAGCACAAATAAGCATTTCCTCTGTGCTCCCATGATTCGATTGTCCTATTTTAAACCATGGGTCATATAGGTTTGTCTTATTAGAGATTGTGAGCCTCTAGAGGAAAGGGGCCTTGTTTCTTTTTTCTTTTCATATTCATATCCCCCCATTCCAGGTGTGATAGGCACTAAATACTAATTAATCTATCCATTCATGCATTTATTTTCCTCATATTATTGATTGATGTTAGAATGATAACTTTATTTACTACTTATATACAGAAACCACAACTCCATGTTACCAGTCGGAAGTTGACCATATAAGATGGCAGCTATAGTAAAAAGAAGAAGAGAATAAAAAGCTGTCTTAAATAAAAAGTATGGCTTGGCAGATAGTGTAATATGTTACAAACTTACTAAATAAGAAGTTAGAGTTATCTTTCTTGAAACCTCATAAAGTCAGATGAGGTTACCCTAGAACTGTCATGAAGAAAGTAATACAAAAGGTAGAAAACTGAATATGAGTATCATGTGTATGTATATGTATATATGTGAATATGTGCACTGTATATATAAATATTTATGTATATATTTATATATCTGTGTGTATATATAAATAGGTATATATATACGCATACACATATATGCGTATATATACGTATACATAAACATACAAACACATTTTTTATAGTTCCATGGTTCTTGGCTTCCAGAGAAAGTGATAGGTAGTCAGAAAGTTCAAGGAGGCTGCTGAATTATCCTTGATAATTTGATGGATCTGGGGAGAGCACAGCTTTCCAGTTCATTGTAATTCCATCACTATATAGGTAACCAGCCTGAATTTATAATATATTCATTTGAACATTTTCTTAAATTCTGATTACACAATTCTCCCTTAAGTTCTAATTCCAGAAAGTGGTTAATTGAAAAGAAACAAAATAAACTCTAAGATGTGCTATTTGTAAAAGCTGCACTTAGAGCTATGAATAAAAATATTGTTTCACTGTCTAGCTGTGAGTCATAGTTTTTGTTTGTTTGTTTTGGTAGCCTTTAAAAAAATCAAAATGCTCTAGTAGCTTCATCTGGCAAAAACAGCAGAGCACTACAGATTTTATTCTAGCTGCCTGCCATCAGTCACAGATCTGGAAAGGCCCTCAGGCACACACGACCCTCTGAGTGACGCAGAAGAGTCCTTTTCAAGGGTCTTGGAATATGCAATCACTTGGCTGCCATCAAATATTTCTAGAGGAAAGAAATCCTCAAGTCCAATAGACCAGAGGGTCTTCTGGCTCTGCCAAGAAGAGTGACAGAGGCTGTAAAACTGTCTGCTCTCCTCCTCTGCTAAATGTCTTGCCAGAAATCACACAGACTTAGAGCTGTTGAAAATACGGCTGTTCATTTCAAACTGCACCACGCAAGGATGCTGCTTCCTACTCTCTTCCGCCATCTACTGGAGCTTATTCAAAATACTGATCTAGTTAACAGCTAGAAAAGTTACATTCCAGAGTACCTTCCGTTTCCCTGTTATTTCTCCTTGAAGTTTTTATCCTCAAGGAGCAAAGAGTCTGACTGTCAGCAGTTTGAATTTTTTTGAAGAATATTTTTTAAAGAAAAAAGGAGCCATGGACAAGACAAGTAAAACATAGTTGATTCTGAACACCGTATCTATTTTTTGAGCTTCTCCTCTAGAATAAAGTTTGTACTGCTTTTTCCAGAGCATTCCACCTTTTCTGCATTTACCTTGTAATGTGTGGTGATTGAATCAGTAACTTGCAATAGAGGAACAGATCCTGGATTTGAAGTCAGATTATTAAAATGCAGTTCTGACCTGTATGCCTTGATGTCAGAGATTTGCCAGTATTCTTAAAATATTGAGAGCAAATGCTCTTATATATGGGATTTTTGTGAAAAACTCTGCTGTGGAAAAAGAGGTATGCCAATATATCTATAATAGCGCAAATAATGGGACTCCCACCATCAGTTCTGACCCAGACCTCTCTTTCCTGTTTGCCTCTTCAACTTGCCTTTGACCTTCTTTTTAAAAAAATGTTAAGGCCGGGCAGGGTGGCTCACACCTGTAATCCCAGCACTTTGGGAGGCCGAGGCGGGTGGATCACGAGGTCAGGAGTTCAAGACCATCGTGGACAACATGGTAAAACCCGTCTCTACTAAAAATACGAAAATTAGCTGGGTGTGGTGGTGTGCGCCTGTAATGCCCAGCTACTCGGGAGGCTGAGACAGGAGAATCTTTTGAACCCAGGAGGTGGAGGTTGCACTGAGCTGAGATTGTGCCACTGCACTCCAGCCTGGGCGACAGAGCAAGACTCTGTTTCAGGAAAAAGAAATTTTTTAATAGACTTTTTATCTTTTAGAGCAGTTTTAGGTTTCCAGAAAAATTGAACAGAAAGTACAGAAAGTTTCTAAATACATTTGTTACAATTAATAAACCAATATTGATGCAATATTATTAACTAAGCTCCATCATTATATTAGGGTTCACTCTTACTGTTGTACAATTTTATGGATTTTGACAAATATATATACTATCATATATCCACCATTACAGTATCATAAAAATATTTTCACTGCCCTAAAATCCCCTTGTGTTCCACTTAATCATACTCCACCATAACCACCTCAACCAATAACTGATGATTTTTTCACTGTCTCTATAGGTTCGCCTTTTCCAGAATGTCATTTCATTGGAATCATACAATATGCAGCCTTTTCAGACTAATTTTTCCATTTGGCAATGTACATTTAAGGCACTATTGCCTTTTTGTAACTTGATAGCTTATTTCCTTTTATCACTGAATACATATTCCATTATGTGGATGTGCCATGGTTTGCTTATCCACCTATCTTGGGTTGCTTCCGATTTTGGTCAATTACGAATAAAGTTGCTATAAATATTCAATTGCAGGTTTTCGTGTTGACATAAGTTTTCACTCACTTGAGCATATACCTAGAAGCACAATTGCTAGATAGTATGTAAGGCTGTTTATCTTTGTAAGAAACTTCCAAATTTTCTTCCAAAGTGGTTGTAGTACTAGCAACAAATCAGAGTTTCTGTTGCTCTACATCCTTATCAGCATTTGACACTGTAAATGTCTTGGATTTTAGCCATTCTAATAGGTGTGTAGAAACTTATTTTCACTCCCTCTTCGAATGGCTCTCAGAGCTCCACTGTGATCTGACTGGCCTCAAGGCCCCTGTAAAACTAGGAACATCTTAATGAAAGTATCCACCTTTGTTTGTTCCTCTGTCTCCAGTAATCACAAGGCTTGGCATGTAGAGGGTTCCAAAATTGAATGTGATCTTCTGACTACAATTGTTTTTTCTTAACTGTCCTTGGAATCAGTCTCTTTCCAGCCACCTTATTCTGAACACTTCATCCTGTGGCTGTGTGACCTTAGGCAAGTCACATAATCTCCCTAAGTATCTATTTACTTATCTAAAAAAAGAATCTTCAATAATCTTTATGACAATCTTAAAGATTTTGGTATACATTGGTAAAATATGAAGCACTCTATATGATGTGAAGCACTATATAAATATCCCTCCTTGTATCCTCAAATACATTACAGAACATTACACACACGCAGACACACACACACACACACACAATTAATGTCTTCATTGAATATATAGGCCAAGTCATGGTAATCCACACACCACTCTTTGAATGTAATCTGTACTTTTTGCTCTGGTTGGTTTTTAAGATTGCTCATTTTGTCTTTGGTACTACAATTTCATTTAATGTGTCTTGGGTTGGAGTAATTATTCTTTCTAATATTCTTTGGGATTCATTGGGAATCTTAAATCTGCATCTTTCATCAGTTCAGAAAGTCGAATATTTTGTTCATTATCTTTCCATGTCTTGCCTCTTCTGTATTCAGTTTACCTTCTCCTTCTGGAACACCAGTCATAAGTACCACAGAACTTATCACTTAATCTTTCTTTACTCTTAACCTGTGCTACATATATTTTTCCATCTTTGAATTCCTCTATACCAACTTCTAGATAATTTCTTTTGTCTAATCTTTCAGCTTCTCTTTTCTCTTCAGCTGTGTCTAATCTTCTTTTAAAATTTTCTATTGAGCTTGTGATTTTATTAGTTGCATTTTTTATTTCTAGATGTTTTCTATGATTTTTTTAAAATTGGTCATTTTTACACTTTTCTTTAAGACTAGATATTTTCAAGTCTGTCTTCTTATTTCTCCAAATACAGTAAGTAGATTTTATACTCTGTCTCTTAAAAGTCCAATATCTATCATCTGTGTGCATGGTTCCATTGTCTATTGTTTCTGATCATTCTGGCTTAGAATGCCTGAATTTTCATCATCATGTGTTTGGTTATTTTTAACTGCATATTTCTCATAGTCTTAAAAAATCTATATGGGTATTTTGAAGATTAAAAATTCCTTTTTCTAGAGATTTGCATTGGCGTCTTGGAGGCATCTAAGGGCATTACCATTCTGCAATTACTTTGACATTTATTCACAACCTAGGTTTTTTTGTTTTGTTTTGTTTAGCAACTACTTGGTGATATTAATTTATGCTATAACTCTTATTCAAACCTGGCTGTGATTACAATTTCTTTGAGATTTTTTTCTCTCTGTTCTACACAACTCTACTTTCCGTGATTTTCAGTGGACAGGGTGGAGAAAAGGCAGATCTACTTCTCATTTACCCTTACTCTGATGGTGTTGCTTTCTGAAGTCCTAACTTTATATAGGAAAAATCTGTAATCAGATTTATTCCCTTGGTTGAATTGTAGGCCCTGGGTTTTAACTTCAATTGCCCTCATGTTTAAGCCATCAAAACTGAAGTGTGATTGTCCTTGATTGATAATTGCCTTCAGGGCAAAAATAGCACTGGTGCTCCCTTACCACTTATGTTCCAGGTTTTCCTTAGATGTTGGCTTCCTAATTCCTTACTACCTTGTCATCTCTCAGTGGTTTTTGAAAGGTAGTTTAAAAATATTTTATCTAGCATCTGTTATTGGTTTTAATGGGAGGATTGGTCTGAATAACCCAATCTGCTATGTCCTTGGAAACAGAACAAAACATGGAACATTTTCTAAACAAATTGCTTAAACTGAGTTTGAATCTACACCTGATTCAAAGCGGAACAGGACACTGAGAAAACAAACCTGGTCAGATATTAAATTCATTAACCAATCCAATGTCTCAGAAATAGTGATACTATAATAAGTATGTACTGACAAAAACTTTGCAGTGTATTATCTAGGGAAACAAAGTACAGCTGAATTTTTTAAAAAATCAGCTGTCTTTGAAGAGAAATTGTAGCAATTGTAAATAAAGGACCAAGGATACTTCCCAAATAAAGGGTCTTATTCAAAGATACATTAACTCAACCTAATTTGCAATGGTATTAGAATGAGATAGAACAAAGAGCATACTATCAAAATACTGCTGATAATCGAAAAATTGGAGACATTAGGCTGGTTCTTTCAGAAATCATTTTAAGTCTCATAACTCTAAAAGTTTTACCATTCAATTTCCTAATGATAGTAGACTTGGCCTTCAATATTACAACTTCACTCTATACCATGCATAAGTTTGATTTTGTTATACAATTCAACTCTAGTTAATTTTAAAGTAAATTACATATGTTTTTTTTTTTACTACAGTTTGAATTCAGTCATTTTTTTTAACTAATCGTTTTGGACTCTGTATAACATCCCAAACTAAGGAGTATATCCGTATAGTATTACAGATAAATATCTGGACTAACAGAGCGTCACTTTTTCCAGGAGCCAGGCTTATTTCTGGCTGATTATATATAAAAAGTAAGATTCAGACATATAAAGAAAGATAAATACATGATGTTTATTTATTTGTTTTCTTTTGTGCTTTAAGCAGGAACATAAGAAACTGATTCTCCGGCAGAAATGCCAGCACTTTACAAGCCCTGTAATTATGTAATGAACACATTTCTTTGTATTCATTCTCTATTTAAAAAAAAAAATTCTGCTATCTAAATGTTTGACCTCTAAAAGACTGCATATTAAAAAGCTTAATCTTATAACACTTCAAGTTCAAATGGCTTTTTATGGAAAACTTCATTACTTGAAAGGCTTTGTCATCTACTTTCTTGATCAAAATAGGTAGTGACCTGTAAAGCAGCCAAGAAATTTCTATTTGGAGTGGCTTTCTCCTGATGGATGAAGGAGCAGGCAAAGATTCTTCATGGTAAAGTGTGGGTGGATAATTTTATGTGACAGCCACATTATGAGTGAAGCAATATGAGCATGAAGTAGTTCACAGCATTCACTTCTATCAAGTTCTGCTGATTAAAAAAGCAAGGTGTGGTTCAAAAATTATCTGATCCTCCAATAATTTTTGGCTTCCTCTGTAAGTCGGCCTATATGAGAATACACTAGAGATTCTGGAAAGGAAGCCATGTCATCTTTGGCGAAAAGACTTCAAGAATTGGCCCCCGTTGATTTAAACTGAGCCTTCCAATGCGGCGTGAAGGATGGAACTGGTGCATGTAATGGCATGAAACCTCATATATTAAAATCTAAATATCATTCATAGCAGTTGTAAGCTTTATCAGAAATCCTAGATACAGGCATCTTTTCAAGATCTCAGGCATTGAAAGGACCTATTGTAATATTGCACACTGTAGAACAAACATTGTTGTCATCAGCAGGCTTGGATCTTCTGGGAGTCTGCACTCTGTCAAGGTTCTTGGCTGAGATTTAGGTAGAGAAACATTTACTTTAAAATGATTAATTATTCCCAACTCTATTTTGCCAAGGACCATGCTTTCTGTCATCTCTTTTTAGCCATTGATACTGAAATACTTCTGCAACTTGCTCAACTTTCAAATTAATATGTACACTTTGAAAAATATACATATTTGATTAGATCTTTCTTTTCCCTGGAAGCTGATCATGGCAGACTCTGTTGGACAAGCCCAGTGTAAATATCTATTTCATTAGTATTATTTGAAGAATATAATTTAATTAGTCCACTTCTAAACTACATTAATAGGCCATCAGGTTAAGCCAGTATTCTGAAATATAACCTTGATTTGATGGAGTTTTAATAAGGTAGTTACTGTAACAGTATGTCACACTACAGATTACACAATAATACCATCAAATTATTTCACAATAAACAACAGAATAATCTAAGACTCAATTTTTTCCAGTGCATGTGACCTAGACCTAAGAAGGCAAAATCTGAGAAAGTTATAAATATAAACTATGTTATAATTCACTTACACTAGTAATAAAATATACTTAAAATTTTAAGGCAAGTGAAAATTTTGTTTCACGTCCCTCTTCATCAAATGTCCTTTGCTGTGAGTGAAGCCTTCTTCCCCTTTAGGAAGAAGGAGGAAGGGAACAGAAGTAGTGTGTTGGGGCTATTTAGGGTATGTGTATGTGTGTGGCCTAAAATGACCAGTTTGTGAAGTAATATAATTCATCAACATAACTTACTATGCTTTCATGAAAATATGTATTTAGAACACAGGTTTTTAAATAGTTTACTTTTGGTTGGAGGTGAGCAAAAAACAAAACTAAAAAAATAGGAAAGTATTGTTGAGGTAAAATTTTCTCATCATTGTTTACAAAAAAGTCTGGCTCCATCAGTCGCGGTTCTCTAGAAAAACAAAACCAATGGGATTTTCTTTTTTCTTTTAAGATAGAGTCTCGCTGTGTTGACCAGGATGTCCCCAAACTCCTGGCCTCAAGAGATTGTCCCATCTCTGCCTCCCAAAATGCTGGGATTACAGGCATGAGCCACCATGCCCGGCCCTAGTAGGATCCATTTATGATATGGAATTGGAATTGGCTTGCATGATTATGGAAACTGGTGAGTCTAAAGTCTGCAGAGCAGGTGTCCCAGTGTGCATCTGAAAGCTAGCAGGCTGCTGTAAAACCAGGAATAGCTGATATCCCAGTTCAAAGACTGTCAGACAGAATCCTCCCTTTCTCAGGGAGGGTCAACCTTTTGTTCTAGCAAGATCTTCAGCTGATTGCATGAGGCCCACCCACATTATGGAGGGCAGTCTGCTTTACTCAGTCTACCAAATTAAACGTTAATCTCATTCAAAAACATCTTCACAGAAACACCCAGAATAATATTTGACAAAATATCCGGTCATTCTGTGGTCCACTCAGGTTGACACATAAAATTAATCATTAAGAATTAATGTCACAAGAGATCCACAAACTGTCAGAACTTGATAGAAACATGTATAAAACTATAGGGTAGCCAAGTCCATATTGGCTCAAGTATGATGCCATTTACATCTCCCTGTTGGGAGGAAGTAATTTGTCCAAGCTTTTTAAAGCATTTACCAAACTAACAACTTACTCTTAGTGATGCTCACATTCTGTAATTAGGAATTACAAAGACTAAAGCCTTATTGTCTTTCAAATTGTGTTTATATTATGAAATGCCATTTTTAAAGCCCAGATCCATTGCTCATAAAAAATTCTCGAAATCTCCTTCTTAAAGAAAATTCTCACATCCTTGGCCAAAGGCACGTATTCTTACAAATCAACCATCACTGATTTTCTCTTTTAAGCTTTAGCATGTTTCAATTTCTTAGGTCACTCAACAAGTATTTATTAAGCAGCTGGTATGTACCAAACTCTGTTCTAGGTATGCGGATTTGACAAAGAACAAACATAAAAAAGCTCTTATGTCATGAAACTTGTGAAGGTATTTGATCATTGATAGCAGGTTTCCACAGACAAATTTATAGCAGGGGCCCTTGGGTCAAATCTGAGCCACCGCCTGTTTTTGTGAATAAAGTTTTATTGGCACACAGCCACATTTCATTTGTATATGTATTGTCTCTGGCTGTTCTCACACTACAATGACAGAGTGAAATAACTGTCCTTGAGACCACATGGCCCACAGAGCTGAAAATATTTACTATCTGGCCATTTACCAGAAAACGTTTGTGAACTCCTGTTATAGCATTACTATAAAACAAGGCCTTGTGTATTAGAGTGGATGCAACAAATCAATGTAAAAGTACATAACTCACAAAATAAAAGAGAAATTGAGATTTATGTTCTAAGAAATTTACTTTATTCAACATAGAGGTTTTGGTAGGCAGCATAATAGCACCCCCAAAGATGTCCACAACCTAATCCCTGAAATTTGCAGATGTGATTTTTGTTGCTTTGTTTGTTTGTGATGGAGTCTTCTTCTGTCACCCAGGCTGGAGTGCAGTGGAAGGATCTCAGCTCACTGCAACCTCTGCCTCCTGGGTTCAAGTAATTCTCCTGCCTCAGCCTCCTGAGTGGCCAGGATTACAGGTGTGCACCACCTGCACCTGGATAATTTTTGTATTTTTATTAGAGACAGAGTTTCACCATATTGTCCAGCCTGGTCTTGAACTCCTGACCTCAAGTGATCCGCCTGCCCCAGCCTCCCAAAATTCTATGTGAATAAACTAAGGAACTTAAGATAGAGAGATCTCAGGATCTGGGATTATCGAGGTGGACCCAATCTCATCACAATTATCCTTATAAGAGAGGCAAGGAGGCCACGGTCAGAATCAGGGAAAGAGATGTGATGATGGAAGTAGAGGAAAAAGAGAGATAGACAGAGATTGGGTGATGCCACACTGCTGACTTTGAAGAAGGAGGAAGGAGCCACAAAGCAAGGAATGCCAGTGGCATCTAGAAGCTGAAAAAGGCCATCAAACAAGATTCCCCACTCAGAGACTCCAGGAGAAATCAGCCGTAATGACACCTGGATTTTAACTTGTCAGACTCATTTTGAACTTCTTATGTGCAGAACCGTAAGATAAATAATTTCTGTGTTTTAAACCACTAAGTTTGTGATTATCTGTTTCAGCAGCCATAGGAAACTACTACTACTAATACCATGGTAGACACTTTCTATGGAGTTACCTCTTGACTTTGTGACTTACTAGATAGGAAATGTTTGGCAGATTAATTTCTCTAGAGCAATTTCCCTAAGTTAGATAAAAAATAGTAATAACTCCAGAGTTTTTTGAACATTCAGTGAGCCTTAGGTTTTCTCACCTAAAATCAGAGAAGGGCTAAGTTAATCTGTAAATTATTATACGTTTAAAATATTATGATCATGGGGCAGTGGTTACTCAAATGTTTTCAGAGGGTGGGATACCTAGTAATTATGATTACTTTCTGTGGTTCATTCATGTATTTAATCCAATATAGTCTTTGTGACTTTCTCACCTTTGACATTTATTATATGTTTTAAAAATACCTCTAAACTAGTCCCCCTGGCAGTCTCTCCAATCCATGCTGGTAACAGATTGATGCTTATGAAATGCAAAGAAGATCTCATCACCACTCCACTTAAAATTCTACACTCCTTAGAATGGCACAATTAGTTAATAGGTACATATTTATGAATGAATAATTAAATGAATGTTCACCAAACACCCTTTTGGACCTGAGCTGCCCATTCCATATTCTTCTCTTATTTTGATAGCCTATCCTTTTGGTAAGATGACACTCCAAGAAGACATTGCTAGCACAATAAGGACTCCCCTAGATCAAACATTCAATTAACATACTTGAGGTTTCCTAGTCTTTGAGATAACATATTTGTCAATGACTCTGCTCCTCCAAGAAGTAATGCTCCATCAGCATTTCTTAAAGGCTACCTGCTTCCCAGCCATTTATTTCCTGTTACCTTATTATTTTGCAGGGAAAACATTACTGTTTGTTTACAAGGTGCAAGTTTTAAAGGAAATGACCATAAAAACTTTTTAAAAGATATCTTGATGAACATCATCAAAACCACTATTTCTATTAAAGTGCCGACATCACACAAGAGGTTCTTAGCAAACGTATTTTTGCCATATAAGAATAGAGTAAAAAAAAATGCATAGAAAAAATAGTCTTTTTCTTATTAACTAGAGCCTTTGAATGCATTGATTTGTAAAACACTGATTTAACATGAGCCTCATACTAGCCACCTTATGAAGGCAGGAAGAGGACCAAAATGTAATTTTTTTTACCTCATACATGGCATCTTTCTTAAAGCCATGGAGCAATGGGAGAGGGCTCAAACAAGAAATCAGAAAAATGAAACTATATACAAACCACATCACGTCCATGTAAGTCACTCATCTTTTGGTGTTTTTATGCCTGCCTTGTTTTACTTAGACTGCAGAAACACTATAACCACTGCTATATCTATCTCTGCAATTAGGATGCTTATTCATATCTTATAAGTACTTAGGAAACATTTTCTTTCTTTTTCTTTGTTTCTTTCTCTCCTTTTTTTTTTTTTTTTTTTTTTGAGATGGAGTTTCACTCTTGTTGCCCAGGCTGGAGTGTAATGGCACAATCTCGGCTCACTGCAACCTCTGCCTCCTGGGTTCAAGCAATCCTCCTGCCTCAGCCTCCCGAGTAGCTGGGATTACAAGTGCATGCCACCATGCCCTGCTAATTTTGTATTTTTAGTAGAGATGGGGGTCTCTCCATGCTGGTCAGGCTGGTCTTGAATTCCTGACCTCAGGTGATCTGCCCGCTTTGGCCTCCCAAAGTGCTGGGATTACAGGCATGAGCCACTGTGTCTGGCCCAGGAAACATTTTCTAATAGTAATGACTCAAGGAAACAAATCACAAAATAATAAATTCTATTGCACTAAGCATGTAATTGTTAGTTCCACTCAAAATATAGATTATTATTTTGCAACCTCTACATGTTTACTTATTCGATTCATATGTCTAGAAAAGAAGCAATTTCTCACTATTCTTAACATATCCTGTGCTAAAGACTTTGATGCAATTGAATGCCACATGTAGTATTACAATCATGGCAGAAGGTGAAGGGGGAGCAAGCACATCACATGACAAAAGCAGGAACAAGAGAGAAAAGTGGAGGTACTACACACTTAAACAACCAGATCTCTCAAGAACTCACTCACTATCACAAAGAGAGCACCAAGAGGATGGTGTTGGACCATTCATGAGATGTCTACCCCCATGATCCAATCACCTCCTGGCAGGCTCCACCTCCAATATTGAGGATTGCGATTTAACATGAGATGTGGATGGGGACACATATCCCAACTATATCGAGTATCATACCAGAGTAGTTTCACCACCTTAAAAATCCTCTGTGCTCTGCCTATTGGTCCTTCCCTCCCCCTTAATTTCTGGCAACCATTTATCTCTTTACTACCTTCAATATTTTGCCTTTTTCAGAATGTCATACAACTGGAATCATATAAAATGCAGCCTATTCAGACCAACTTCTTTCGGGTAATAACATGCACTTAAATTTCTTCTATATCTTTTCATGGCTTGATAGCTCATTTCTTTATAGTGCTGAATAATATTCTATTATCAGTTTGAATTAATTTATTTCTCCATTCACCTACTAAAGGACATCTTGACTTCTCCCAAGTTTTGGCAATTATGAATAATGCTTCTATGAACATCTGTGTTCAGGTTTTTGTGTGGACATAAGTTTTCAACTCTTTTGAGTAAATACCAAGGAGTGTGATGACTGAATCATATGGTAGGAGTATGTTTAGTTTTATAAGGAACTGCCAAACTGTATTCCAAACTGGCTAAACTATTTTGCATTTTCACCAGCATTAAATTAGAGTTTCTGTTGCTCCACGTATGTACCAGCATTTGGTGTTTTTAGTGTTCTGGATCTTGGCTATTTTAATAGGCGTGTAGTGGTATATTTTTGTTGTCTTAAATTGCATTTCCCTAATGATATATAATGCAGGGCATCTTTTCATATGCTTATTTCCATTGTTACATCTTCTTTGGTGAGGTGTCGGTTAAGGTGTTTGGCTCATTTTACCATCTGGTTATTTGTTTTCTTACTGTTGAGTCTCAACAGTTCTTCATATATTTTGCATAACAGTCCTTCACCAGGTAAGGACTTTTGCAAATATTTTTTTTCCTAGCGCATGGCTTGTCTTCTCATTCTCTTGAAATTGTCTTTTTCAAAACAGAGGTTTTAAATGATAATGAAATGAAGTTTTCAACTCTTTGGGATAAAGACCAAGGAGAGTGATTGCTGAATTACCTGGTAAAGTGTGTTTAGTTTCGTAAGAAACTGCCAAGCTGTCTTCTAAAGTGGCTGTACCATTTTGCATTTTTGCTAGCAATGAATTAGAATTTCTGTTGCTCCACACACTTGCCCGGATGTGGTGCCATGCCTTTAGTTTTGTATCTAAAAAGCTATCTTTATGCCCAAGATTATCTAGGTTTCTCTTATGTTAACTTTTAGTTTTATAGTTTTGCATTTTTATCTTTATGTCTGTGCTCCATTTTGAGTTTATTTTTGTGAAAGTATGAGGGCTGTGCTTAGATTCATTGTTTTTTATATGGATATCCAGTTTTAGCACCATTTGTTGAAAATACTCTCTTTGCTCCATTGGATTGCCTTTGCTAGTTCATCAAGGATCAGTTGGCAACATTTATGTGAGTTTATTTGAGAGCTGTCTATTTGGTTCCGTTGATGTACTTGACTATTTCTTTGTGAATACCACACGGACTTCATTATTAGAGCTTATGATAAGTCTTAAAGTCAGCCGGGCATGGTGGCTCACGCCTGTAATCACAGCACTTTGGGAGGCTGAGGCGGGTGCATCACCTGAGGTCAGGAGTTCGAGACCAGCCTGGCCAACATGGTGAAAACCCTCTCTCTACTAAAAATACAAAAAATGAGCCGGGCGTGGTGGCAGACAGCTGTAATTCCAACTACTTGGGAGGCTGAGGCAGGGAAATCGCTTTAACCCAGGAAGCAGAGGTTGCAGTGGACTGAGATCACGCCATTGCACTCCAGCCTGGGCAACAAGAACGAAACACTGTCTCAAAAATAAAATAAAATAAAATAAAATAAATAAATTAATTAATTAATTAAAAAGGTAAGTCTTAAATCAAGTAGTGCCCATTGCTCCAAATTTGTTTCTCTTCTTTAATATTGTATTGGCTATTTTGGGTCTTTCACATCTCCATTTATACCTTAAAATTAGTTTGCCAATATTTACAAAGTAACTTGCTGGGATTAAAATTATATTGAATTTATATATCAAGATGAGAAGAACTGATACTGTGACAATATTGAGTCTTCCTATCCATGACCATGGAATATCTTTCTATTGATTAGTTGTAAAAACATTTTTCATCAAACGTTTAGTTTTCCTCACATAGATCTTATGTGTGTGTGTGTAGGCTAATACCTAAATATTTTATTTTAGAGGTTGCTAATGTAAATGATATTATGTTTTTAATTTCAAATTCCACATGTTTATTGCTAATATATAGGAAAGTGACGGATTTTTCTAATATTAACCTTGTATCCATAAACCTTGCTATATTTGCTTATTAGTTTCAGACAGTTATTTATTGTTTTAGATTTTTTACTTACAGGATCATGACATCTACAAGCAAAGACAGTTTTATTTATTCTTTTACTATCAGTATACCTATTATTTTATTTTCTTCTCTTATTGCATTAGCTAGGACATTCAGTACGATGTTGAAAATCAGTAATGAAAATATGTATTCTTGCCTCGGTTCCTAATCTTAGGGGGAAACCATTGAGTTTTCCACCAGTAAGTATGATGTTTATCTATAGGATTTTTGTAGATATTCTTTATCAAGTTGAGGAAATTCTCCATTCCTATTTTACTGAGAGTTTTTATTATGAGAGGATGTTGGATTGTCTCAAATGCTTTTTCTGCATCTATTGATATAATCATATGATTTTTATTTTGTTAGTTTGTTAATGTGATGAAATATCTTAGTTGACTTTTGAATGATAAACCAATTCTATATCCTGGGATAAATCCCACTTGGTTGTGGAGTATAATCCTTTTAATATGTTGTTGGATTTGGTTTACTAATGTTTTGTTGAAAATGTCTGAACCTATGTTCATGAAAGGCATTGGTCTGTAGTTTTGTTTTAATACATTTGTTGGACTTTGGAATTAGGGTAATACTGGCCTGATGGAATGAGTTACAGAGTATTCCTTTTGCTTCTAAATTCTAAAAGAGATTTTAGAGAATTGGCATAATTCCTTCATTAAACATTTGGTAGAATTCATCAGTAAACCCATTTGGACCAAGTACTTTCAGTTTTGGAAGATTATTAACTATTGATTTGATTTTTGTAACAAATACAGACCTGTTGAAATTGCCTATTTCTTCCTGTGTGCGTTTTGGCAGATCATGTCTTTAAAGATATTTGTTCATTTCATTAAGGTTATCAAATTTGTGGGCATTGAGTTGTTCATAGTATTTCTTTATTATTTCTTTAATGTCTATGCAATTTGTAGTGTTTTCTATACTTTCATTTCTGATGTTAGTAATTTGCCTGTTCTTGTCTTTTCTTAGTCTGGTTAGAGGCTTATAAATTTTACTGATCTTTTCAAGTAATCCACTTTTGGTTCGTTTGATGTTTTCTGTTTATTTCTTCTTTCAATTTTATTTATTTCTGTCCTAAATTTATTATTTTCTTTCTTCTGCTTACTTTGTATTTAATTTTCTTCTTTTCCTAGTTCCCTAAGGTGGAAACTTAGATGATTTACTTTAGGTCTTTATTCTTCTCTAATATATGCATTCAATGCTATAAATTTCTCTCTAAGCATTGCTTTGGCTGCATCCCATAAATTTTTATATCTTGTGTATTCTTATTCATTTGGTTCAAAATACTTTGTTAAATTTCTGTGGAAGTTTCTTCTTTGAACCCTGTATTATTTAGAAGTGTGCTTATTCTACATGTCCTTTGAGATTCTCAAATTATGTTTTTGTTACTGATTTCAAGTTTAATTCCATTTTCATCTGGGGACAGACATTTTATGATTTCTATTATTTTAGATTTGTTGAAGTCTCCAACTATAATATTGAATTTATTTATTACTCCTTGCAGTTCTATCAATTTTTTCCTGATGTATTTTGATGCTCTATTTTTAGGCACATACACATTAAGTAACGTTTCTTTCTTTTTGGAGAATTGACCCCTTTATTTTTATGTAATGCCCTTCTTTATCCCTGATCACTTTTCTTACTGTGAAGCCAGCTCTGTCTGAAATTAATATAGCTACTCTACTTTCTTTTGATTAGTGTTAGCATGGTATATGTTTCTCTATTTACTTTTAATTTATATGTGTCTTTAGATTGAAAGTGAGTATGTTGTTGATCAAATTAAGTTGGATTCTATTTTTTGATTCATTCAGAAAATCTCCACGTTTTAATTGGTTCATTTACATTATTAGTATTCAAAGTAATTATTTATATAGGTGGATTAATATCTGTCAAATTTGTTTTTTGTTTTGTTTTTGAAATGGAGTCTCGCTCTGTTGCCCAGGCTGGAGTACAGTGATGCTATCCCGGCTCCCTGCAACCTCCACCTCCCGGGTTCAAGGGCTTCTCTTGCCTCAGCCTCCTGCGTAGCTGTAATTACAGACATGTGCCACCACGCCTAGCTAATTTTTTGTATTTTTTAGTAGAGACAGAGTTTCATCATGTTGGCCAGGCTGATCTCAAACTCCTGACCTCAAGTGATCCACCTGCCTCAGCCTCCCAAAGTTCTGGGATTACAGACATGAGCCACCACTTCCAGACAAATTTGTTATTGTTTTCTATTTATTGACCTTATTCTTTGTTCTGACTTTTATCTTCAATTCTTTTTCTAAACTTTCATTTTCGTTTTACCTGTACTTATTCCTTCTTTGATGCTCTTATTTCTTTACGTAGATCTGAGTTTTAAACTCTATATTTTATAGAGAGTTTAAACTATATATTTTCCTTCTTTTATAACAGCTGCTTTTAACACTTTTTGCAAGGCATGTCTACCAGCACCGAATTCTCCAATTATCGTTTGTCTGAAAATCTCTATTTATTCTTCATTTTTGAAAGATTATTTTGCAGGATACAGAAGTCTAGGTTGGTGGGGTTTTATCTAAACACTTTACATATTTTTTTCTACTTGCTTCCCATTTGCATGGTTTCTGAAGAGAAGTTGAATGTAATTCTTATCTCTGCTTTTCTATAGCTAAGGTGTTTTCTCCCTCTGACTTCTTTCAGTAGTTTCATCTTTATCTTTGATTTTCTGTAGTTTGAAAAAGGTAAGCCTAGGTGTAGCTCTTTTCTCATATTTATCCTGCTCGGTGTTCCTTGAACTTCCTGAATCTATAGTTTGGTGTCCTGAAATTAATTCAGGGACATTCTTAGTCATTATTGTGTTAACTATTTATTTTCTACCCTTTTTTAAAATCCATCTGGTATTTTCATTTTGCCTATGTTACACCTTTTGTAGTTGGCCCACGGTTCTTGGTTATTTTATTGGTGGTGGTGGTGGTGGTGGTGGTGGTGGTGGTGGTGGTGGTGGTGATATTTGTTCTCTTTATTTTTCAGTTTCTATTGAAGTTTCTGTTGAAATATCTTTAACCTTAGAGGTTCTTTCATCAGTCATGTTCAGGCTACTAATAAGCCCATCAAAGGCATTCTTCATTTTGGCACTGTGTTTGATATCTTATATTCTAGTTTTATTCTTTCTTAGACCTTTTAAATCTCTTCTTACATTGTCCATTTGTTCTTGCATGCTGTCTCCTTTATTCTTTAGGGTCTTTTGCATACTAATGATAGTTGTTTTAAGTTTCCAATCTTTTAATTCCAATATCCCTGTCATATCTGACTCTGATATTGATGTTTGCTCTATCTCTTCAAACTATGTTTTTGTTTGTTTGTGTGCTTGTCTTTTGCCTTTAGTATATGTCTTGTAATTTTTTTTTCATAACCAGACTCAGTGTACCAGGTAAAAGGAAATTCTGTAAATGAGCTTTTAGTAATGTGGTGTTAAGGTGTGGAGAAGGGAAAGTGTTCTATACCCCTTTGATTAGGGGTATAGTCTCAGTCTTTTAGCAAGCCTGTACCTCTGAATTGTGAACCTAACACATGCTTCTCAACCCTCCTCACCACTTAGATGGGGCAGGGTGGCTAGAGTGGGCCGGAGTTAGGTATTTTCCAATTCTCTGCATGGAAGGCTGAAGAGAAGTTGGTTATTTCTCTTTCCTCAGGTCAGTTCAGCTCTGATAAAATCCCAGTAGGCTAGATTCTGATTAAATTGTTTCTCCTGAGGGCAGACCTTGTTAAAAAGAACAAGGGTGCTCTGGTATATTTCTAAATGGTTCCTTTTCATCTCTCTCCCAGAAGCATGAGGAAATTTTTCTCTGATAATTACCGTGAGGACCTGGTAGAACTACTGCAGGTAAAACAGACAGAAGTGTGAGTATGTCCCTTATAACTAGGTACCCCTGAGGTTTTTAATTCTCAAAGTTGTCCACATCAAGCCTCCAGCAATTTATCAATTACAGTTCAGATTTCCCTACCCAAACTCTGGTTTCCGTGGGGGTTACTAGTGGTGAGTTTCTGCTCTAGTAGTTGTGATTCTCTGTATTCACCTATTGGTCTCTCTACTTTTGAAGGTGGCAGTTTGTTCTATGACCTCGCTTCTTTTACAGATCTAAGAAGAGTTGTTTATTTTTGTTGCTGTTGTTGTTGCTGTTTTTCAGTTTTTTTTAGCTTTTTGCTCATTGGGACAGAGTGGCAACTTCCAAGTTTTTTATATGCCAGATAAGAATTCTGAAGCTCCTCTTTAGCCTTTTCAATTTTGTATTTCTCTATAAAAATCCAGAATTTGCTCAGTGAATGCCATGGAAAGGCATTTGGAGAAATTGTTTTGAAAATAGTCATTGACATTAAAAGCATATTATACTAAGACTACTGTCAGAGACTGCAAGATGTTGTAAATATTCTTTGCTAACCCAATTAGAATTTAAGTTATTTGAAACTTGTATTCTTGTCCATGAATAAATAGTGGTTTACTTTTAACACATGCATTTATTTGAATTTATCTATTTAAAAGAAATAATATGTGACTAGCAGAGCAATTTATACAGACATTAAATTGTACTCAGCTCCTATATGTAATCTTACTTCTCCTTCCTGAACAATTCATTCTTTTATTCATTAAAAATATTTATTGAATATTTTCCAGGGGTTGAGTGTTAATTAGTGGAAACACAGCAGTGAGCAGACAAAAGTACATGACCCTTGGGGCTGTCTAAAAATCCCTAATCTCAAGAACTTTCAAAGAAGCCTCTGTCTTTTCTTGACTCTGATTGTAGTGTGATAGAGGACTGACGGATTCTAGGAAAACAGCCTCTTTCCTAGTTGTGGTCTTGGCCGTGACACCAAATCAGTAGTGATCAAAGTGAACAGAAAACTAATGGGCCCCTTTCTGACTCTTCTGGATTGGGGAAGAGGAAGTTCTTTGGGAGAATGAGTATGAGAGAGCAGAAGTAGGAGTGAATTCTCCACCAAATGGGGCCTGAGAGCACATTCCATTTTATTTAGGAAAGTACAAAAGATATTGTTTCTTATACCAGGAATTGCAGATTAAAATTCATACCTACTAGCAATGTTTAATTATAGAATTTTTAGAAAAAAATTAGAAAATGATTTTTTAAAAATAAAAAGAATAAAATACAAAATATGGTATTCTTATAAGAACATCATTCAAGAAAACATTAGGATCATCTAATTAATACTCTGATCTGATGTTTCTCTTAGCAATATATATTTTTCCATGAATCCAAAATAGTCTTCATTGACACGAATTTTAAAGGACTCTCAAAAATTCATTGATTTGATGTGTACATTCCTAGTGATAAATCTCTTTAAATTTGTGGGAAGTGTATGTAAGCCAACGAAATCTTTTCAAAACTCAAAGATTTCTTCAATTATAATTATTGCCTGACTGGCAGTCTAAGAATCTCTAGTATGTCTATTTAAATGTTTAATACAAAAAGCAAAAGCTCCAAAATTCACTGCTCCATAATGTCAGAGGCATGTGAACCAGAGCAACTCCATATTAAACAGGAGCTGGGTAAAATGAGGCTGAGTCCTACTGGGCTGCATTCCCAAACAGTTAAGACATTCTAAGTCACAGGATGAGATAGGAGGTCAGCACAAAGTACAAGTCATAAAGACCTTGCAGATAAAACAGCTTGCAGTAAAGAAGCCAGCCAAAACCCACCAAAACCAAGATGGCGAAAGGAGTGACCTCTGGTCATCCTCACTGCTACTCTCCCACGAGTACCTTGACAGTTTACAAATGCCATGGCAACATCAGGAAGTTACCCTATATGGTCTATGGAGGGGAGGCATGAATAATCCACCCCTTGTTTAGCATATCATCAAGAAATAACCATAAAAATGGGTAACCAGCAAACCTCAGGGCTGCTGTATCTATGGAGTAGCCATTCTTTTATTCCTTTACTTTCTTAATGAACTTGCTTTCACTTTGTACTGTGGACTTGCCCTGAATTATTTTCTTGCAAGAGATCCAAGAACCCTTTCTTGGGATGTGGATTGGGACCTCTGTCCTATAACAATAATGCAACTCCAAAGAGGAAATATAGCTTAGGTGGCATTTGGTTCTGAAATTAGAGTATAATATAAAAAACTAGGTATAATAAAAACGTTTATGAATTCCATAAAGAGGCAATCCAAGGATATTGACTTTTAATATGTTTGCCCAGCCAGTTTTGTAGCAGCATTAGTGAAAATTGGTGTTTCTTTGGCACAGTGCAGTTAAAGCAGTTGAGTTGCATTTTGGTACTATGTTGCAAGAAAACTGTGTAGTGGGTTATCAGAACCAAACACTCCTATGAAATTCCCATTTTATGAGAAGCACATGGAGACCGAGGCCTGTGAAAAAACAAAAGGTTTAGGTCCCCTTCATCACCGCTTAGGATATAGAGGAAAGGAAGGCTCTGTGAAGAAGGCAGTTTTTAATCTGGTTTCTGAAAGTTCTGTAGGATAAACAGGAAGATGGTGTAGGAAACAAGCATAAATGTGAAGGTGGGAGGCTGGCAGAAGGGAGGTGCTAATATATTCCAGGTGTGAAGTTGACAAAATAAACAAAGCTTTCAAGGAAACAAAGCACCATAAATAATCAAAGAAAAAAATAGCATAGGATGCAGGGCAGGGGAGCATAGAGAATAGGATCAGAAAGTAGGTTTAAGTCAAATTTTGATGAACTTAAGCTGTTGTGGACAAAAGACTAGTAGAATCGTTCAGGGAATAAATCTTAAGGCTCAGATTGCCTTGCAATAGGTGGAGAGAGACCAAGCTCTCCTTCTGTTCCAGTGGAAGGGACTGCACAGGAACTCAGCTTCCTATGGGTCTGAGTGCATTCCTTTCCCCAAGCAGCTAACATTTTCAGACAACTCTTCGAAGGAGCTGGCATGTACATTAAATGTTGACTCTTGCCTCTCTAGAAGGAAGCAAAGGGATAGTGTACCATCCATGGAACACAAACCCATGGTGTATCCAGAAGTACTCTGTCCTCAAAGAATTTCTCAGGGGGCTAATGAGACATCAGGGAACCCCTGCCTTCTCCTCTTGAACTTTGTTATGTTTCCTCTATTAAAGCCTATTCTCTGAACCCATACTTCCCAACATCATGAAATTCTCTCTAACCCGCCTCTCTATGGTTGCTGGTTGTTTTTAATCACTACAAATTCACTGTAGATTTTTAAGCAGTGAACTTTCATTGCAGAGGTGTTCACTGTCCTGAAAGGAGTACATGTGGGAAAGAAGCAGCCGGAGTCGAGGAGCTAGGTCAGGAGCTAGCTGAGACTGAAAACTATTAGAAGCCCTAAACTTTGAAAATGTTATGGTATTACCACCTCTAACTAAACCAAAATAAAATCAATGCTTAACTATTAATAATGAAACATGTGTAGGAAAACTTCAGTATATTTGTCAAGGTTTTCTGATGGAAAAAATCCTGGAAAGCTTCATTAAAGCTGAACTATCTTCATCTTTATGATATCCCTGCTTTGAAGGACCTTAAGGATTTGCTTGACTGCCTATTGGGTAATCCAGTCAAGGTTTATCTGGGGTCTAGATAAAAAGCAATAAGAATACTAAATGTGGCAGTGGCAGTGAGCATGGAATGAAGGAGAGAACTAAAGGGAGGGGGAGTGAAATTGACCTTATAAGGGAATTGATTGGAAAAACAGAAGGACTAAGGGAGAGAATTAATCACGCCTCTGGTTTTTAACTTGGGTGGTTGAGAAGCAGTAATGGCATTATCATCAGAGAAGCAATGAATAGAAGGAGGAAGAGAGGGCAGAGGAGGAAGAAGGAGTAGAAACAGAAAGAAAAGAATAACAATAATATTTTTATTATAGTTAACATTTATTGAGCACTTACAAGGTGCCAAGAACACTTCTAAGCACTTTATTTGAATTTCCCCCAAATATCTTGGCATGTACTCATAGGAGGACTAGACTGTTTTACATGAACATATTTATGACTGAACATGTGTTCTTCGCATTTCACTTATACATATATGGAATTTTTACAGAAATGTATGGCCATATTTCTCACATATACATAGTGACATTTAAACACTTTAGGAGCCTGAGTCGATTGCTTTGGCCACATGAAATATCCCTGAGCAGTTCATGTAATATGAGTTAAAATGGAAGATTTCATAAATCACTGCTACGATCAGAAGCAATCTGTTCTCAATTTCTGGCTTCAAAGGAGTGGATATTAGGTGGTGTCTGTGGAAAATAAATGGGTTCATCTGCATGTTTGGACTTGACGTATTGGGCTGCTACATGTGTGCAGTTCCCTCCCATGATTCTATCTTTTGACCCAGATAAAATTGATTCACTGTAAAAAACTTCCAGTGGCTTCTAATTATTTCTCAGTCTTTGGTTTGGTTTTGTTTCCTTTTTCTTACTAAGCAATTGCCTACTTGGCTTCTCCACATTTATGTGAAAAGCACCAGGCAATTCACATATCCAAAACAAACCCAGCATCTTCCATCACTTGTAAACACTATTCTACGGTCACCCAACAGACCAATTCCTTCTTTCTTGATTTCTCCACTATAGAAATTGGAAAATCTGTAGATAGCCATATCCCCCTAATATCAGCAATTCATTTCTGAAAATCTGATATTCTGGGCAAGAAACATTAATCAGGAGCTTATTTTCCATTATTTTAAATAAAAAACTTATCAAACATTACACATAAACACTAAACCCCCAATCAATTTTGTAAGTAAAATATACACACACAAAGCACCCACCTATATACAACTAACAAACTAATATTTATGATATAAAATATTAAAATATGACTAGTCTCCAAGCAAATAACATGTTTTTTAAGAAACATGTACAGAAGCATAACATGTATGATACAGCATGACAAATTCACAGCAAGTTTTGTTGAAAAACTGCAGCAAAATTTTCAGTAAAAGGACAGGCCTTTCTTCTAATGACATATTACTCTCTCCCTTGACCAACATGGAGAAACCCTGTCTCTACTAAAAATACAAAATTAGCTGGGCGTGGTGGTCCATCCCTGTAATCCCAGCTACTCGGGAGGCTGAGGCAGGAGAATTTCTTGAACCCAGGAGGCACAGGTTGTGGTGAGCCGAGATCACTCCATTGTACTCATTGCTTTCCAGCCTGGGCAACAAAAGTGAAACTCTGTCTCCAAAAAAAAAAAAAAAAAAAAAAAAAAGGCTTAATACTTGAAGAAAGCTGAGAAGAGAGAAGGGGAGGAAAGTTGAAAAAGCACAATTTGTCATTTGTTGTGATGAATGCTAACAAGCAGGTAGGGATGGGACAATTTTAGATGTTCCAGTCATTCATTGCACCATAAAAACTTAATGGCTTAAAACACCAATTCATAATTACTTTAGCCTTGCTTCAACATCTACCTAACTAGTAGCAATTCAGTCTGCAAGTTTTGGAAATACTTCTGTCCAATTTGTGTTGTGCAAAATTAAGAAAGGGATCTGCTTTAGCCACACTAATCTGCTGACATGCTCCTTGCTTATCCTGATAGAATCATTACAGAACGACACTGCCACCTTTTTGCTGACAGGATAAACTGGTGTTCCCAAGGCCAGTGCTTCTGTGATGGGTAATGAGTCACGTAGACTGGTATTCACACTCTTATAGCAGAGATCTGATCATCTCTCAAAGCTTCTTTCCCATGACCCATTCCAGTCTCAGGACTGGGAAACCCTCATCGCCTCCCCCTTATCAGGAAAAATTCTCCAAGTCTCTCCTTGGTATGATTCTTTCTACCTCCTACCAAGTTCATAGTTCCCTCCGCTTCCTTTTACCTGGGAGAATACCACATAATTTTACCTTTATGTGCCTTGAAAAACACAGTACTTGTTCCTCCTTCCTGTGGCTCAGACTAAAGTCAGAAAAGGCTGAGGATTTTTGGTTTGTTTGCTTGATTTCTTTCAAACTCATTCTATTAAATGGTCTACCATTTAAGCCTACTGTCTACACTATGAACACACATATCTTCCAAGTGCAAATAATGTCATCCTCTTATCTTAAAACCTTCTATGACTTTCCATTAGAATCAAGACCAAAATACTAAACAGACCCTAGAAGGTCTGCCTCCAAACTTTGTCTTCTCCTTTCTGTGTATTTCCAGTGACTCTGGCTAGCTTCTGGATCCACACAACACTCATGTTTGACACGTCATAATCTGTGCTCTTCTCTCCACCCTTTCCTATTTATTTCCCTGCCAGTGACTCAGTTTGCCTACTTAAGGCCCACTTATCCTTCAGAGCTCAGCTTAAATGATACTTTCTTAGGAAAATTCCCACTTCCATCGCGCAGGCCTTATTAAGTCACTTTGACAAACACTCAAATTATTCTTGCTCCTTTTGTAATTTTTCCTATCAACATTGAAAATACTTTGTGATTATACTTTTGTTTGTAGGACTCATTTTCATCTCTTTCTCTTGTATTAATCTATAAATTTATTGACAGGAGTCACATCTGTTTGCCTGGATTTTTTACTAACATGTATCTGACATGGCACTATTTGCCTAATTAATAATAATGAGCTAGTGGTGAGTGGGAACCAGCCTGGTTACAAAGGATTCCCTGTTGTGGTAAAGTATAACCTTGCTTTTGTGTTTCACATTTTTCCTCTCTGATCTGAGACCTTCACTTCTTGTTTCAGGATCCCTAGTAACAAGACTTGTTCTTTGCTTACATAAACACTCATGTAGGGTTTTGGGGAACCAAGCCTTTATATTTTACTCTCTCGAATAGCTATGTAACACATTGCTGTATTGCTCTGAACTGAGCACTGAGCTTATTGTGCCTATCACCTCTCTCTTAGTATCTCTGCAAGGAAAAATGTTATTTTCTGCTCCAATTATGTACTCTCCCTGCCTAAGTATGGAAGGGGTTTTAAAGGCCCTCTGATGGGAGGATCTGCTCCTGCTTGGATACTGAGCTAGGCACAGATCCTCCACTTGGGCAAGAATCATGACACTTACTTTGTAGTATCATTAAAACTTCCCAAGGCAACGGTAGCTGGAAGCATTGCTGTTTAATCACTTTATACCCAATAAAGTGTAGGTTACACAATATTTTTATAATGTCATGGTAACCTAATGAGTCATCCTCCACTATAGGCCAGAATACTGTATCCATGATCAGGGCACACTGTCATCAAAGCCAGGATGGAGGCATATGGTCAGAGTCTTACCAATGTTTATTTTTTTAGACTTCATGATAACCACCCACAACATTTGCCCAAGTTACTGAAGCAACAGACTTAATTCTTACAACATGCTTTCGTTATGTGTTGTGATTTCCATATTTTAAAGTTATTTCAAATTGATCGTATTTAAGAAAATCAGGCTTCAAATGATACCTGTAAACGATCTTAATCTTATCAATAAAATGTTTCCAGTTCTGCTAAGGAATGGTGACTTCTGAGAAGTTTTCCAGAAGGTGATAATTCAGTCAGCTGTGATCAGAGACGCCCTGTCCCTGATATTCTATTGACTTCCTGATCTTTTGTGAGTCATTTTTTGTTCTGAAACTGGTATTTCTACAAATTTATATTTCCGCTTTAGTTTTATGACATTATAGATTGACGTTTTTGGTATACTAAACTACTTAATTCTTTACTATACATTAATAACATTATTTATTGTTTATTTGTCTGATTGGTAGAAATACCAAGAAAATAAAATTATTTATTTTAAAATGTTAAAATTTAGTTGAAAATACAGCAAACAATAGAAGACAGCTCAATATGTGAGTTAGCATCAATTTGGTAGAATAACTGAATACTAGAGAAATTTGGAGAAAAGGAAGATCAATGAGACTTGAAGAAGATGAAGAAGAATTGGGAGAGGAAGAAGTGACTCTTAAGTAAAAACGGATACAGAGTGTACGTTTATCTAGGGAATAAAGAGAGGAGCAGGGAGCATTCCGATTAAAATAAATAAATAAAATAAATAATAATAAATATAAATACAGAAATACACATGGAAAAGTATAATCATGGATCAATGAAATGGGATACGTGGAACAAATCACAATTACTTTTGGGATTTAGTTGATAAATATAGCATTTGGCTGAATTTTACCAAAAAACAGAATATTAAATGTCAATTACACTAATGTTTTCTGGGTGTTAGCACAGGAAGAAAATGGATGGTGAAGCCAAGCCAGAAGGATCTAGTGTTAAATACCAGATCCTTTACTTATTGGCTGTGAAAATTTTGGTAATTATTTTTCTCTCAGCATCAGTTTTCTTATTTCTAAAGTGAGGGAGAAATATCGACTCATTCTTTTGCTGTGACTACTATACGAGATAATGCATATGAAGGATTTAGGCACTCATTATTTATCAGCTGTTCTTCTTATATCCCACTGATGAATTCTCAGTATCCAGAACAGTGTCTGCTATATATTAAGCCCCCCGTAAGTTTTTATTCATTGAATAATATTACTTCTAAAAATTCCCCACTCTCCCAGCCTTTTATTCATTAAGACTCATGATTGTTTAACAAGTACAAGAGTAAAGATGGTTCAAATAGTCAAGCTCCTTTAATAATAAAATAAAATAAACACAAATTCAAAGAATGTTAGTTAACTTCAATTTCATATATAAGCTATGGAACAAAGTGATAATAAACAGAATTTTAAAAATGAGCTATGAAATAAGAGTTTGTGATTACATATAGTACTTGGAGGTGATTGCCTGCTAAACTCTTTGTAATTTCCACAGAGGTGTCTTAGAACTAAGAATTGTTCCCCATCCCCAATTTCATACTCCCCTATACATACACCAAGAGTTTTATAAATAAATTTATTTCAATATGAAGGTTAAATTTCCAAATGGTTTCAAATGGTTCTTCAGTGCCTGGGATTAATGTATATGGTTAAAGAGGATGGTCAAGTTTATTCTCCTTAAATAGTAAATTAAAACTGTGTTTTAGAAATATTTTACTATTTTGATTCCAAATATCCCAAGAAATATAGAATGAAATACATAAAATATGTTACTCTGCTTTCACATTTATTACCTAGCAATGGTAAAATGGCAGTATATAAATGTATGACAAATTGATAAAGAAATCTGGTAACTAAATCAGCTTCCTGCATTTCAAATATCTGTGCAAAAGAGCCAGATGGTGAACTGAAAATCTGCATGAGTGCTGACTTTTAATGAAAACACTTACATGCTCTTCATGGCCACAATTAGTATAGCTTCTCTGCTTTCCTCCCTTGATGTTAGGATCTTGTTAGACTGACCTCTTATGTCAATAAAACCAGCTTCAAGTTCACATGCAAACACATTCATAGCAAGCAACCTCCCCTGTTAGTTAGAAAGGTTAATCAAGGTAAAGCCCTTGGTAGATGCAGGATATTCATTTCTAAATTGAAAAGTCCTCTTGATATTAAAGTTTGAAGGGAAAAATATTTGCTAACCCTATAAAATTGAATTACCATCAAGCAAGGGAAGTGGTTCTGCATATTTCATACATGAAAAGGAAATATTTGGTATTCATTCAATTTTTTCACTTATAAGTCCTGTCTCAGAGACATTGCACATATATGAAAAGGAAAAAAAGTCATTAAATTAATGCAATACCATTCCAATAGTTTGGCTCATTTTTTTTCCTGGAGCCCCCTTTTTTTTTTTTTTTTTTTTTTTTACTGCTGTGAAAAAAATAAGAATATGCAGGACATAGAACAGCAGTTCTCAGACATTTTATGCTTCATGAAAACCTCATCTGAACAGCTGTTGTTCAGGGCTGCTAAAGAGAAATGGACATCTGTTATACAGACATCTTGCTTTTACTAATATTAGTTTTCTTAAAATTGTAAGTAACATGGATTGGAATATCCATCTGTCCATGTTCTTGGTGTAAATACAAGCATTTTAGCTTTGAGACTTTCCTTCCTCAATATTTACTTTCAGAAATTCAAAATGAGAAAGAGCTGAAAAGATAGCAGTAGTTCTACTATAACACAGAGAAAATGAAGGGAATTTTTTTCCTTTCCCCTGAAGGTTTGAGTCCCCTGAAATAAACTGACAATAGAGTAACAGTAGAAGAGGCATACAAATTTATTAACGTGCAAAAAAGCACGGGAGCCATACAAAATACGAGACTCAAAGAAGAACCAGAGAGTTGAGTCTTAAATTCTCTATTCACAGGAGAGAGGGAAAGTGGGGATGTAGGCAATTTTGAAGGGAGGTAAATGATTTTCAGAGGAATTTAATGGGCCCAAAGAACAGACGGTAGCTTGTGACAAAGTCTGCCTAGGTGTGATGACATTCCTCAGTCTTTCTTCCTGCTATATAAACTTAATCATCTCCGGTTAATAAAATTTCAGGGAGGCAGTTGAAGGCAACTGTGTTCCTTATGGAGGAGCTTCAGATAGGAGAACTTCAGAAAGAGTTCCACCTGGCACTTAGGGGAAGAAACAGGAGGAGGTCAGAAAAGATCTTCGTTCTGAAGCTGTTTCTAAACCCTTTTAATTTCCTTTAGTTTAAAGTGCTCAGCATGCTAAAGTGTCACATGCTCAGGTACCGTTTTCTGAGCCCCAACAAAGGAAACCTGTATTTAATATGGAAGATAATAATTCCACTGATAATGACTTTGAAAATTATCAACTCTCCCCTCATTTCTAGGACATGAAGGATCTTATAAATGTTAAGCACCTTCAGTATAACCCTGTCTCTAACACGATTTTCAGACATATTGCACGTGTCTTTTGATATCTGCCCTATCCAGACAATGCTGGCTAATGTGGTCTATCCTAAGAAATATTTTGAAGAGAAAATTTAGCTTGATCTTTAAAAGAAAGTGTTGGATGTTGACGAGTAGAGAAAAAGAAGCGTGATAATTTTAAATGGAGGATACAGATGAGGGGAAAAGAAAAGGAATAGGTACTGTGTGCCATATGAACCCAGATAATATGGCCTTTAAGACCATGGTCTCTGCAGTCAACCAAACTGGCTAGAGCACAGCTTCTCTCCCTACTAGCAAATGACTTGAGACAGATTTCCAGATCTCTCTGCTCCTTAGTTGGATCATCTATAAAATGGGGATAATAATAGTACTTACCTCTACAAGTTGTTATGCAAATTACATTAGTAGGTGTAAAGAGCTCAGAACAATTCCTCCAAATCATGAGTACTCAATAAAGTATTATTATCATCATCATTATCATTATTGGCACACAAGATATGTTTATTGAATAAATAATTCAAGAATGTGTCAATTAATGATAGTGAAGAGATAGTAAGGAGACAAGCCAAGACTGAGTAGAGGTAGTGAGAACTATACTTGGAAAGATCCTTCCAGAATTTACATTTTCTTGTTTTGAGCTCTCTCTTTGTATTTAGGCTCTGTGAAGCCAAAGAAGACTTAGGTTCAACTATAGGGTGATTAAGAGCAAGGCCTCTGGATTGGGATTGACTTGCATTTACATTCTAATTCTAGCCCATACTATTGCTTGACCTTGGAAATTTGTTTAGACTTCAGCTTTCTCAACCATAAAATCAAGAAAATAATAGCATCTACTTCAAAGTCTTGTTGCAAAATTTAAAAAGTCTTGTATAGCTTTTTACCACAATAAGTGAATCAGTAAGTATTTAGTAAATAGTGACTTTATATTATTTTTATTATCATTTCTCCCCTTTTCCCTGAGAGCAACATTTTCTGTATAAGTAAAGTACATAATTGGATGTGTATATAGGTCTGGGGTTGGGTTGGGTCCTAGGGTGGTAGTGCCTTCTGGGCAGAAAACTACATTTAAGCAGAAATGAAATTATAAAATTCAGAAGAATGATGCAATTATATGAAAGGAAAGAACTGGAGAGGTAAAAGATCTGTTAAAGGGTGAATCAGTCAATCCTCTGGGATGCTGCCTGATTAACTATAAGGAGTAAAGGCAAAGAAGTATGTGGATTCCAATTAGCAGCAATGCAAGGCACCACTGACTCAATTACTAGTCAATATTGACCTCAAATATCTAGAAGATCTGCACAATAACTTAAAAAGAGCTTTCCTATATACCACTTCATATAGTTTTCATAACATTTTTATAATGTGTATTTTATTATAATGTTTCTTCTTTAATAGGTACGGGAAAAAATTTTCCCAGAGAGGAAGAAAACACTCCCAATGTAACCAGTAAGTGGTACAATCAAATCTCTCAATCTGGTTTCTAATTTGAAATTCCATGGTCTTTCTATGATATTATTGCCTATCTGGAAATTAGGTTGTCTCTCAGGCTTTGTCTATATAAATCAATTATGATGAAACAGTTGATAGGTTTTCCAATATTGAAAATTGAATTTGACCAATTGATTTTTTCAGACATTCCTGTCTGATTCAGTAGGAGTGTGAATCCCTTAGGGTCAGTTCAGGTTCATTCATGGAAAAAACCCAGAGATTATTCTTAGTCCCCAGGCAACCTTCAGTGTGCAGACAAACTGAAGGTTATTTGTTTGGTTGTTAGATTGAAAGTGGTCAATTTGGTTGATCTTCATCCAACACTGAATCAAGTGAGAAGCAGACTATGATGAGAATGTTGTCTGGCATAGTGATTCTCAAAGCATGGTCCCCAGACTAGCAGCAACAGCATTCCCTAGTAAAACATTAGACATGCAAATCCTCAAACCTGAGTACAGACATAATGAGTCGAAAACTCCTGAGGTAGGGTTCAGCCATCTGTTTTTTAACAAACCTTTTAGGTGATTCTGATGCATATTAAGAGAACCACTGATACAGAAAAAATGCCTTATGAAAGCATTAATTTCGTAGCATAAGGCATGCTGTATTCAGCTTGGCATTCAGATTTCCCAAAATAGTATAGTTGTCTAATAAATGTTTAGTATATCAATGAATGCAAAACCAGATGTGGTATGCAATAGCACTATCTGTAGATTTAAAACATCTTTATACATCTTTATTTTCATATTTTCTGTACAGTTTTCCTTTTATTCCTTGAGACATGTTTTAAATATTTATTGGCTGGTTGCTAATGTGTTGCCTGTAAAAATCAACTGGCACAATTATATACTGAGTGTGGGTCAAGGAGAGCAAAGATTATCTCGACGTGGTGTCTTAGAAAACATAAAAATAATTGATGATCTGTTAAAGTAACACTTCACATGTTAAAACAGAAAGTTATTTATTAATAGGAAATTTACATATTTATATATTTTTATGTAGTATTGGTGATCTATAGTTACTGTATATACTTCAAGGAAGGCCCTGAAAGAGATTAAGACAATACGAGCAAATTACAGTGCTTAAATTCCAACAGCAAGCACCTGAAGAAGTTCCCCAAATGATTTACACCTCCCTCTACTTAAGGCTTTGGTAGTCTCCTCCCACAGGCAATTTGGTCTGACCCTGTGTAAAATACTCAGAAGACCCTGCTTGGTTTTTGAAGCTCTGTCACAGGTAGCCTTGCAGCTTCTGTCTTGCTTTCTTGAAATACACATCCAGGGGTGGAGGTGGGGAAATAGCCACCATATAAATAGTCCTACTCTCTCGAGACTGCCATCCTGTGAGGAAGCCCAAGCTAGCCATGTGGAGAGGTCATGTGGACAGAGTGTTGCAATAGCTGGCCCAGCTGAGTCATCAGCCATTTGAGTGAAGCATCTGTCTTAGACATCCAGCTCAGCTCAGCCTTCTGATCACTCACCTCAGCCACCAGTTAACAGCAATCCCAAAAAAGACTCTAAAAGTGGGAAAAGTGCAGATGAGCCCAGTTAACTCACAGAACTATGAAAGATAATAATAAATTGCAGTTCTAAGCTGCTAAGTTTTGAAGTGGCCTTTTACACAAAAACAGATAAAAGAAACATTAATGTTTAAACAATCTTTAGGTTAATAATCACAGAAATAAAATATATACATGAGTGAATATTAATCTGATTTTGCTATTGCTGATTATTTCTATCATTTTATTTCAAAGTTACACAAATTTTGATTTAATACTTAAATGTGATAGAAGTATCCTCCAAATTCTGCCCTTTTCTACTGATGTGATTTGATCAACAGAAACCTGGAAAAAGCTGAATTTTAGGCCAGGCACGGTGGCTCATGCCTGTAATCCCAGCATTCTGGGAGGCTGAAGCGGGTGTATTACCTAAGGTCAGGAGTTCAAAACCAGCCTGACCAACATGGAGAAACCTCGTTTCTACTGAAGATGCAAAAATTAGCCGAGCACGTGGTGGCGGGCACCTATAATCCTAGCTACTCGGGAGACTGAGGCAGGAGAATTGCTTGAACCCAGGAGGTGGAGGTTGCAGTGAATCAAGATCGTGCAATTGCACTCCAGCCTGGGCAACAAGAGTGAAACTTCATCTCAAAAAAAAAAAAAAAAAAGCTGAATTTTACACCTGACCATTGTAGCTGTTTTGTGTACACAATATCACTTATCAAATTACTCTCTGTTGAGCTCTGAGCCATAAGAGAGGAGGAAGAGATAAGAACAGCACAGCAAGTAACAAAGCTTAGAATATAAACGAGAATGGTTGAAAGGCAACTCTAAAGGGTATGCTTCGGGAGGTTAATATGCTTAATAAGATGTAAGCACATTTGTATTTTTATTCATATCACTGTGCTTTGTACATTGATAAATAGTGGATAAAGAGGAAGTACTCCTCTTTAATCACTTGCTATTAAACATATTCAGCCACTGCGTTTTTCAACTGTACCTTGTCGTTAAAGAGGAACTATGCGAAGAAAGGTGATAATGTATAGTCTTGTTTTGTACATTAGAATATAAATCACAGCAAGAAACCAGATTGCTGCTAGAATATTATTAGCATGGCCCTTTCAATACACATAAATGGATTCATCCCTTACACATAGGTAAATACCCAAAATCTAATTCTGTATCATACTTTTTAAGTAGTTGGATTATTTTGATCATCATGAAACAGAGTTAGATTAATAATATAATTACTACTTGGAATTCACTATTAATAAGCTGCTTGATTTACTATCTTCTAGGATTTTCATTAACAAAAGACATTTATCCCAGCTCAAAGAAAACTATTTTTCTAGACCAATGAGTGTATGTTTATCCTCCAATTATCTCCTGACAACTTCATCCCACAGAACCAATGTGACATAATTGAATGAGCTATGGACTGCAAGTCAGAAAGCATCAATTATTTAACCAATACTGTCAAGCTGTCATGAAATAGCAGGCCCATGTTAGATTCTGGAGTGCACAGTCCCTCTTCATGTGGATTTTAACACCTACTATGTTCTGTTTCTGACCCTGTCATAAGGTAGAATTGTGAACGAGAAGTCGTGTGACCTTAAACACATTAGTTAATGACTCTGACTTTGGATTGTCATCTATGAAATGAGGCTGAGGAGGTGACTACCAATATGTCATTATTCCAACATCTTGAGGCTAATTACTTAAGTTCTGAGCAAACCACATTTTCATCAAAATACAGTGCTTCATGATTCCATGAAAGAAAAAATAATAATAAGACTCTTTTTATCTGAATAATAAAAGTTTACTAAGTTTTAAATCCTACTTCTGTCTTAAATACATTTTACTTTTCTTCTGTTTTAAAAATTGTATTGCCTAAAAATCTCCCTGGATGTTCCACTGGTTTATGCCTTTCAAAAGCTTTGCACTGAGTGCCCACAGCTAAAGTAAACTAGAAGAGCCATGTGTACTTCTAGTGTTCAAAATTATCTGTAGGAGACAATTTTCTTTTAAATATGGAATAGAGTGGTCAATATACCTGATAACTATTTTGGAAACACTAACCAGGAACACCCAATATGACCTGGCTGGTAATCAGGGAAGGCCAAGTGCTTCTCTTATGTAATGAGCTATTTCTCTAAAAAACACTATTGGAATATTGTGTGAGACTAGTCTTCATTGTGTTAGGGTGTCTCATGGATTGAATGCCATTTAGCACCTCCTGTCTAATATCCAATAAATGGCAGTAGTCATCCCCAGCCCTGTGATAATCAAAAATATTCTCAAATATTTCCACATATTCCCAGGAAGGGGATGATACCACTGGGTTAAGAGTTTTATAACCTTGCATCTGTCAAGATGGTTTAGACAAGTCTAGAGGATAAATGAGTATCTACTTGAAAATAACAGGAGAGAAAATGCAATGAATGAATTCAGCAGGCCTCTGTTGTTCACTTGGTCTGTAGAAACAAGATGTGCCTTATCTTAATTTCTAATTCTTTGGCAATATTTTTTTTTTAAAGATCTGGCTAAAATATTGATGAAATATTTTCTTAAACCTCTCCTTTAAAATTCAAGAGGGAACACTTTGTTCAACAAAATTAAGTGGACAGGAGAAATCATGATATACTCACCACTATAACATTGTCTTCTAACCGACCAATGCAAAAGACAAATTCAAATTGATGTCATAACCTATAATCCCTTTTATGGACTGGGAAAGTCCAAGTGAGGAAAACTTGGAGGTTATATCTTAGCTAGCAACAGTATCTTAAAGGTTTGTTTTCTTTAAGTCCTTTATCTAATAAATTTGAGAGCCCAGAGGATTTAATAACCTGATATAATCAAACTAAAAAAAAAAGGAAAACTATTAACTCTTTTTAACAGGTAACTCTGTTTGCCACTGGCGGTTACAGCTGTCTTTGCACATAATGTCACAGGATCGTTGGGGTGTTGTTTTCCGGCTGGAAACCTCTGTGGCTGGTGGTGCCTTTGCCCAAGTTTCGGTCAGGCCCACTGAGCTCATTCTGTCCACTTGGCCTGGCAGGCTGCACTTGGCTCGTGCTATTGACCTGGGTCCCATGCCTGCCAAGGGCGAGCCAGGCGCAGAGCAGTGAGGAGTATGTGAGTGAGCAAGTGTGGGGTCCAGCCACTGCACACAGCCAGGCATGCTGGCTGTGGTGGGGCAGGCAGCTCCAAGTACCGGCACAGGTGCTGGCTCCCTGCAAGGCTGCAGCTGGACCAGGCATACTGCAAGCAGCTTCCATGACTGGCATCAGGGAACACGGTGGCACTGGAAGCTTGGAATCACCAGAACCAGAGATCCCCAAAGACGGTGTCACAGCCCTGGCTTGGGGAGCTCCTAGGTCTGGGCTTCCTGAAGGGCAGCTCTTTTCTCCTTCTAGCCCACAATGTGGCAAGCAAAGGGCATGTTTCAGCTCTGTTTGTGTTGCAGCACTTTCAGACCCATCATTCTATGGGTCCCAAGTTGTTGCCCTGCATCCAGGAAGAAGGAAGTACACAGACAAGTGGAGGTGGAGCTAGGTGAAGAGGTGCTTTCTTGAGCAGTGGAACAGCTCAGAAGAGACCTGCAGTGGGTAGCTCCTCTCCACAGACAGGTTGTCCCATTATCTGCCCATCTCTCAGCAAAGAGAGACCCACAGTGGACAGCTCCTCTCTGCAGGCAGGTCATCCCCTCATCTGCCCCAGTCTGGCTGAGTCTGGGATTTTTATGGGCTTCAGAGGGTAGGAAGTGCATGCTGATTGGTCCATGGGTGGCCACGGGTAGGCCCATGAAGAATACCATAAGTTCTCACTCCTGTCCATGGAACTGGCAGCCTGGTCTGCAGGCCTCAGGCTGTCCCTGGCCTGAAGATTGGGTTTCACTTGGGATCCACCTTTTTCTGCCCAGGAGCCTGTCTGCCTCCTGCTGCCATTAACCTGCCATCCACGGTGCCTGCAGTGCCAGGCTGTTCATGCCCAGGCGTGCCTATAGGCCAAGATGAGCCACCCTTAGCTTCCCCTCAGCCTCCCTCCCATGCTCATCAACCCCCACTCCTCAGGCTCCTTGGCACCCAAAGTCCAGAGGGGGCTGAGGCAGCAGGGGTTTGGTGTGTCAGTCCTGCCCTGAGCGTGCACACGCGGCCGGGTCATGACGACACCCAGGCTCGGCCACAACTTTGCGCTGAAATTGGAGTTCGCGCCAAGAGTCGGGAGAGGCCAGGCGGCAGGAGCAAGTACGTCCAAGCCTGCAAGGGCAGGGGTGCTTCCCGGGCCCTCGAGATTGCAGAGACGCCCAGGTCCGCAGCCACAGCTGGGTGGCTGCAGCCGCTCCCTGGAGGGAGAGAATCCCGCCCCTCCAACTTGGAGGGGAACGGGGCTTCCGCCTGTTCCAAGCTCCCCCAGCTCTCTGGAACATACAGCCCCAGCTGCCCTTCCCCCACTGCAGCTGGCATCATGGCAGCAGCCACTCCAGACAGGCCGTGGCTGCCATCATTAATACATAGAACTACTAATTATTCACCGACAGAGTGGCAATTAAAGTTTATCCCAGCATGAAACTACTGGAAAGCAATAAGCCTGTTCTCTTATGCTGACCCACTTAAAAAGATTTAAATTGTATCTAGTTTAAATGTTACTAAGTCAATGAAAATTATGTGTTGGGCAGCACTATACTACAGATTGCAAGTTCTACGTGCATTAAATTGCTGTGAAATATCAATGAAGCCTCTCGTGCATTTATATTCCAGCCTAAAACCGTGTTGGTTTTACCCTAGCCGTGCCGGCTCGATTTCTTACACAGGAAGCCTCATTAAGGGACACACTAGGGTAACTCCTCATTCTTCTGTCTACATGGAAACATCTATCAACCAGTTCTAAATAGTGCTTCACAGAAAGTATTAAACCATTTCTAGACATTGTCCACATGCTGGATGCCAGACAACTCAGTATTGAGAATAATAATGTTTCTGTACAAAAAAGAAAATGAATTTTTTTCTTTATCTTTTACTGTTACTCCGGTTGTTGCCTTCATTTTCCTTGAGTTGCTTCGTTAAGGTGTCATTTCACAACTGTAGGCTTATTTGCTCATGAAAATACATGCAGGTGTACACATGCACACACACACATACACACACATATACACACACACACAATTTTGTCCCACAAATTATATGAAAAGCACCAAGAATGTTTACTCAAGGCATAAATTATTAAGATCTCAGAAATTTTTCCGTATTAAATTTTAATCTTGTTGATTTAATTACACACATTTAATCACCATAACAATGATATGATTGCATTTAGGAAAATCTCACAATAAGCACAAAAAAATGAAACAGTAGTCTCTAGTAATATTTTCAATCAACTACAAAATTGAATATGAAAATAATATAGACTATGCAAGCCGAGGAAATCAAGAAAGAAGGCATTTAATACTTGCTCACATCAATATAGAACTAGTCCAATAACAGCCACCAATGTTTTCAGTAATCCAGCTTGTAAATGTCTTTAGCAAAGTAACCTATTCTTCTGCCCCAGGAGATTATCTCATAATCCAATCAATAGTAACCTAAGAAGGTTTTCACTAACTACCTTAGTCTATTTCCTGGTACTAGATAATAATGTTTCCCTTGTTGATTTTTAAAGCTTTCATGTATCTGTAAATAGTTTTCTTACAATTTCTCAGATGCTATTTAGCCCAATAAAAATCATCTATCAATTTATATGCTTATATTATATAATGCTGGTCAAACACACACACATCCACACGTATATGCACACACTCGCCCTTTGTGGAAAAGAGACTCAAATCAAATCAGTTTTCCTTACTTGCCAATTAGAGTTAGTTTTAACATCAATTAAGTTTGCAACATTATTCATGGTTAGGAATATGCAGGGAAAAACATTTTTTCTCTCAAGAATTTTTCCATTTAAGATGTACAGTTAAGATAACCATAGCCTCACATGTGGAAAACTGAGAGTGACATAGGGAGTGGCATTCTGTCATCTCTACTTCCAAGGCCAATAATTGTACAAAAATTGTACATTTGGTAAGACAGATAAAAATCTTTTAAATACATGTTATACCATGACTTAATAGAATAAAATAAAAACAATTCTGTTCCTTGCAACCTCTGTATAACTGCATTTACTTAAATCAAAATTAGATTAAAAAGCAATTGGACTCCATAGTTTCCACTGGCCATACCAAATTTGTTCTAATTTTTATGCACAAGAACATGTTAATTTGTCTGCCGGACTCAACCAACATATTAAGCAATGTTCTGAAAATAATAGAGCTAATTCTGAAGTAAGCACCATGTCTGTGGTGTCACCTACTCATGAAGATAAGCCCTTTAACTAGGATGCTTGTTGAGCTATCTTCCTAACATAAAACCAAGCTCTATGTCCCCTTTTAATTATCTTAGTATTACTGAGACCTAATTAATAGAAAGAACTCCAAAATGCCCTCTGCTGAATGATCTAGGCAATGGATCCAAGGGTCTCAATGCTAATTTCTGAAGTATGCACAAGGATGTTCATTTGGAGGACAAAGGCAAATGCTGGGGAATGCAAACACATAAATGGAAGCTTAGGAATCACATGTGCTGGACTCATACTTCTGGGAGATTTGCCAATTCAGCGTTTCAACAAAAATAAACTGAATGCCTACTATGTGCCCAGTGCCGAAACCATAGCAGTCAACACATAGGCCAGGTACCTGTCATATGAACCTCATATCCCACACAGAGCTGTCACCTATACCCTTAACAATGGATTTCAAAATGCCAGGAAACTGACTATGGAATTCTAAATAGGATTCACTTTTCACCTGATGGTATTTATTATATAGGGAATAAGAACCACCACAATAGGCTGTGGCCATGCTGCTAACATGAATTCTAGAAGCTGGAGAGAGTTTGCAGTGCTCTCAATTCTGAAGTTCAACCTTTAGGCTTTTGTAGACTCCATGCCTTGAAAATGGTCATGGATCCCCTATCATTTCTTCCCCAAACTATTTCTTCTCCTCTCTGCTGGCCGTGAATCTGCATCTCTTGTTACTCTGATTAATAACCGACTAACATCTTGGGTTTCTAAATTACCTGAATTGATAGGAGGCTCTATCTGCTATCACCTTGCGTACCACCAGGCAAATAACATACAGCACTAAAAATAACACCCTTCAAAGTCATTGAATAAGTCAGGGAAAATATTTCCTCTTCTTTCTCTTATCTATCCTCTTGCCTCCTCTTTTTTTCCCTTTCTCCTTCTTTCTCTTCTTCCTCCACTCCTCATCTCTCTTGTAGTCTTTACCTCCTTCTCCTCCTGCTGTAACTCCTCTTATTTGTTTTATTCTCTATCCCTATTTATTGATTGATTGATTTAAAAGACACTCCCTGTCCCTTTGCCTCTTCAATGGGCCCTCTATTCCTATTAACAAACTCCTTATTTCATATCTGTTCCAGGCTCCCCCGGCTCTTTGGAACATACAGCCCCAGCTGCACCTCCCCCACTGCAGCTGACATCATGGCAGCAGCCACTCCAGACAGGCCACGGCTGCCATCATTAATACATAGAACTACTAATTATTCACAAACAAGACATAGAACATTATATGAGAAAAGTTTCTGTCTACTTTCAATTTCCGGTTTCCAGAAGCTTAAGGTGTTTAAAAAAACAAACCAGGAACAAAAGAAAACTCCAAAGGAAGCCTAAGTCATACAAATATCCATTTCAATGGGTATTACCACTTCTGTTTAAATAAATGAGAAGAAAGCCCCACTATTTACATAATTAAGGTCTGCCTGGCAACTCAAAAACTTCTTGAGTCCACAACTTGCAAGTTGGAAAATCTGGGGATAAACTACATGTATGTTCCAATGGCAAAGTCCTCGGTGGAGCTCTGTTTCCTTAAAAAAAAATTTTTTTTTTTGGTTAAACTGAGAAAAGCGGACACATATTATTAGAGCATATTTAATCCTATTACCAGGGCTTACTCAGCCACAAGGAGAAATTCTACTATTTTTTTTAAGTGCCATTACCCTATTCAGAGTGCTCACCACCCTGACACAATTAATGCAATGTATTTTTAATTGTGTAGCAGGTCAAAGTGATAGCATCCAAACCTCTGAGTTTTCACATTCAGTGTCAGAAATTCTTGCTGCCACAGGAATATCTTTCAGTTGGTTCAGACTCATATAAGCAGTGACACCCAGTGGATGGAAACATCTCATCTCGAGCAAGAACCTCTCGGCTCTCTGCCCTCCACCCCCATCTCCTCTCTCCAGGGAAAGATTTTTGTAAGTACTTTGTTTCTCTGACCTTCTTACAATTCTCCACAGGAAAGGAATTTATCAGATTGCCTAATGCCAGCCAGCTTTTCTTTAAAATTTACTCAAATTAAAAAGACTCAGACCTTTCCCTTGCACTGAAGACATTTAAACCTATCAAAATTTGTTCAACTAATCGGATATTTGGATTCTAGAAATAAAAGCAGATTTACAAGTATAAGGATAAAAGAGGAAGTTAAGTTGCTCAATTAATTTCCTACATTTTGCAATTAAAAATGTAATTGCTAGCAGAAATCATGGCTTTATTATTTATTCATTGCAAATCATTTAGAGCATATTAAACGAAATTTGTGAGGAAAAAGTAATATAAACTGTGGACTGAAATCATCTTCATTCCAAATGATGGCTATCAATAAAGACATATCCACTCTAATGCAACCATTTTATAAGATTAACTGTTTCAGCTGCTCTCACAATATGAAATAAATGGCTTCCTCTGATTTGAAGATAATACAAAATGTAAATCTTTTTAAAAAGCTCTAACATATAGCTTTTTATTCCATAAACTCTTCTGAGCAATCATTTTTAATAAAATTCCTTCAAAGGCAAAGATGGGGTCTTATTTTATTTTGTTTGCAAGACAAATTGTTTTTTTTTTCCTTCTGTGTAATTAGTTCCAAAGGAGGTATTAATTCACCTTTATGTAGATCTTTGTCTAGAATCAAGTGTTAGCATAGGTTCTCTTAGTTACTGAAATACAAGTCAAGGAAGCACCTAAGGAAAAACATTGATGGTGGGGTAGAGGTTAACATAACTTTTCCTTACTTTGTCAAAATCACTACCTACTCTGTTGTCTCTGGTTTTCAAAGTGGGTCTCTGGCATGGATGTGCATATTTCTTGCATGAAGAATTGAGGGGATTTGGGAAGCAACGAAACCATTACTTGCGTATTATTAAAGTGTCCAACAGCAAAGTTAGGAAAAGGCAGCAAGCTCTTTGAAATAAAATTACCTTGAGGAAATGAGAGGTTGTGCTGGTAATCTAAGCTCAGGAAAAGGAATGTATTTGATTAAAGATAGTTGATTTAGTTTGCCATAGTTTATCCATATTTCTCAAAGCTCATAGATGCCTAGATACCATGACATGGAGATTGACTGAGAAGGAGAGTATGAAATAATATGTTTCAACATGACGCCTAACATGGAATGACATTCCCCAGCAGGAGTGCGTCCACTGGATTCTGCAGGAGAGTTACTAAATAGTGCTACCACATTGTAGTAAGAAGGGACAGAATTTATGGTCTGTTAAGACTTCTCTGACCCAGGGCATTCCAAAGGCTATATTCTTCCCAAGGCACCAACATCTAAAGGTTTGCCTTTCGTCTATTCTTTGGGAAAGTAAAATGCAGGTCTGCTGGCTAAGTGCTAGAACAGCAGTAGAGAGGCATCTCCAACTTAGTTCATATGAACTATGGTCATGCCTGTGCAATTGGAAGAGTACACTCTCTCCCACTCACTAGAACAGTTGTCTTGGCCCTTTCTTTGTGCTGTGGTTTGAATGTGTCTACCAAATTTCATGAGTTGGAAACTTCATCCCCACATTTATATGTTGGTGGCATTTGGAGATGAGGCATTGGGACATAATTAGAATTAGGTAGTCATCTGGGTAGAGCTCCGTGACAAGAAGTGGCTTCATAAGAAGAGGAAGAGAGATGTGGATTGACACACTCTTGTCTTCTTCCCATGTGATAGGCTCCATCATGTTATGACACAGCAAGAATGCCATCACCAGATGCTGGAGCCATGATCCTGGACTTCCCAGAACCATGAGATACATAAGCCTCTATTCTTTATAAATTGCGCAGTCCGTGGTATTTAATGATAACAACAGAAAATAACTAAGACACCTTGCTTCAGTCACCTCCAGAGGTTGCTTTTCTCACCCACTCACAGCTCCGGCACATTCAGTTCCACCCGCTAACTCCCATTCCTCTTTGAATATGACTGGTTGCCTTACTTGAAAGAGCATATGTGTGTACACAGCCCCTAAGGTCCAAAAAAGCTCTCCTAGGCCATGCTACTCAGATTCCACTATAATCTAGTCACTTAATACAATTTTTCTTATCACTTGAGGAAGGAACACTTTCCCTAATGCCCACAAAGGAACAAGGATTCTGATAGCTTAAGAGTTAAATAACCTAGTGATCAAGGAAGGCAGTGGAAAAGCAAAAAAAAAAAAAAAAAAAAGGCAAAGAGACAGAAGGAATGAAACATGAGTAACGTGAGGTCTGTGATATCCATGTCACTGTAAGGAGATAAAGTTTATTCATTCTTAATATTGTACAGTATTTTATTGTATGGATATACCACAGATTATTCAACCATTTTGCTAATGATCAAAGATTATATTTTAATATCAGTAGTTACTTGTATAAAAGATTGTTTTCTATGAATTTAATTTTAGAATAGATTTACATGAATAAATAATTATTGTCATATTCACATTGGTCCTTAATAAGATTAATTCTTAATAGGCTATGTCCAGGAGGAGAAGTTGAGCAAAAACCTTCTTGTCCCAACACAAACACACACACACATGCGCACACACACACACACAGGTTGAGTGAAAGAAAAGGGGCAGATTGTGTCTGTAAGTTGAACAGTATGAGAAAGGAAGTAAAGTTACCAAGCTATGTTTGAAACCGACTGAGTTAAGACCATGTTGAGAAAGAAGATTTATGACTGACACCACTGTTTTCCAAACCTTACGTATAGAGGTCAATAAGACTCTTATGAAACTCATGGGCTTATTATGGAATAATTTTTATTTATGAATAAGAAAGAATTTATTATTTTCAGTTTAAAAAACTTTCTTAAATCTATAGAAGAAATGCAGAATTTGGTTTGGTTGTTTATGCATAGACACACACAAACACATATGTGCACAGGCTGAAAAGCAAATGGTTTATAAGACCTGCCTATAGAGGTTCCACAAATGATTGAGTCAGACAGCTACCCCTTTTCTTTATTTAATGGAAAATAAGGTGTATTTTGCAAAATAGAACATACAATTTACCCACAGGAAGTGTGAATTTATGCAGGTTTCCTATATGAAAGTGTGCCTGGCACTGATCTAAGATAGAGGTCTAATGCCAGTTTAAACCTGATGATATACTCTCTCCCATAGTGCCATAGCAATAATATTTCTGATAATGAGTTACTCCTGTGGACTGGCCATTTTCTGTTTCACTACACTCATACCCAACTCAGGTTCTGGCTCAGCCTCATACATGTAACCGGACTTAGTAAGCTCAGGGGACCTAGCTATCCAAGGCAAAGTTGAAAATTTCCTTATCTCCCACATTGTTACAATGAATCTGGCTTTAATATGTGTCCCAGTCCTATCAAGTTTGACTGTCTACAATTTACCAATTATCCATCTCCTTTTTTTGTCTGCATGTGTGTGTGTGTGTGTGTGTGTGTGTGTGTGTGTCATATATTCATAACAACAAAAATTGTATCATTATAGAATCAGGTATTACCCTGTCTAAGAATAAAATCAAATGTTACTCTCTCTTACCTTATTTTTCTAATAATTTATGACTGAATGAAAATGAGACTTAGACACTGTCAATGTAGACTCCTCCCAGCATATTATTACTAAATAAGTCTTTCTGTATACAAGGAAAGGGCTCAACTGTTTTTTAAATAATATAATGCATTCTTAACTAAGTTGCTTTTGGCCACAGTGATTATTCTGCCCTCTTTTGGAGAGAACTTAATTGGAAGTAAGATTATGAACCAAATCACTTCTGCATATTTACCTGTTTCAGCCAAAACATTGCCCCAATTCTTCAATTACTTTAACAAGGGTTGATAGTATTATAGAAAAATATGCTGAAGCAAATTTATAGAACTAAATGAATGAAGGAAGAAGCTGAATATGAAAATAGGGAATTTTTCCTGTTCTCTTTAAACTTAATGGAAGAGAGGAGAAACCACTATTCTTTTCAATGACGCCAATCAAATGGTTTCATTTCTACTAGAGCACTGTCGAGCTTGTCTAAATCTGGGCACTCAACTCAGAGTCTGGAAGCGGGATGTTGTTATTGTGGAATTAGTCTCTGAGGACTACATGCTTTCACATATTTCACTAGTCCCCATGGCAAACCTTGTGTGTGAGCCGCCTAGTATTATTTATTAACTAATGAGGACTTTTCTATTCATTCTTTCCAAACTCGGACATTTACTCAGAGATCTCATATTATGACCAGGAAATGAATACAAAATTAAGTAGACTTCAAGCTATTATTAATTCAAGCTATATAACATTTTTCTTAGTATCTCTGGATAATTGAAGCAATAGTATTTAAAAATCTTCTTTTGATCTTATGAATTATTTCCTCTTGTCTCCATTTCACTTGAAAATCATCAGTGCATCCCTGGGGAAAGCAGGATTATGACCTCTGCTTCTTGAAACTCAGCTGGTGCTCCTTACTACCATGATCCAAGAAGAAGTCTGCCAAAGAGTTGGGAAGCCATATTTCCTGTTTGGGTTTATGTTCTGAAGACTGTGGCCACCAGTTAAAAAAAAAAAAAAAAATCGGTCACTAATTGTTCCGGTTACTATTGCTACATCACAAAATTAACTCGAAATTGAGTGTCTCAAATTAATATTTTTATTATTCTCACAAAGTCTATGTTCTGACAAAAATTTAGACAGAAAACTGCAGAAACGACTTGTCCCTAATCCACGGTATCAAAAGGTGTATGGGAAAATTTGGAGGTTGTGGATGACTTAAAGGTTAGAAACTGAAGTCATCTGAAGGCTTCTTCACACACATGTATGGCACATAGGCTGGGAGACTTGGGCTACTGCCAAGAGCATTTACAAGAGTCTTCACCATGTGATTTGGGTTTCTCTTAGCATGGTGGCTTCGGAGTAGTTGGAATGTTTACATGGTAGCTCAGGTCTCCACTTGAAAATATTTAAGTGAAAAAGGGAAAAACTAGATTGCCTTTATGACCTCATCTCATAAGTCACTTCTATCTGCCAAAGTAGTCACAAGCCTACTCTGAATTATGTAAACCTGCCACAGTCATCTAAAGATAGTAGGAACTATCAGAGGCAGTTTCTTAATGAATTCACATGCATATAATATGCTCTTCTTACTAATATTTTCTGTAGAAGTTGCTACACATATCTTTACAAGACATCAACAGAAGCCAGACTACAATTAGTTTCAGGTTATGTCAGCTTATGACAACAACTATTTGAAAGCTTGAAAATGTATGCAACAGTTTTACTTGAGACCAAGAGACAGTTTGACCTACCTATTTCAGCAGAGCAGCAAGTTATTAGCTAAATTATTATAAGAGTCCATTCATTTATTTCGTATGTTCACAGATGAGGAAAAGTTAGCTTTCTTTATTTCAATCTGTAGTTTCCAACTTGCTTAGACTTACTTCTTCTGAAACAAATGGGAATTACCTAGGTTTACAGCCAAACATTTTTGAAAATCCCCAAGACTACGTAATTATTACTCAACACATTCTTCTACTTGGGCATTTGAGTCAAGATTAGTTACCTGCTCAAAAAACAAAAAATAAAAAAGAGAGATAAAATAAAAGCTTGCATATTAAAATGTCTACTTCCCACTTAGGTGTCACTTAATACTTTATTATATTAATTTATACACCAGTGGCAATTAAAAAGTTATATACATATGAGAAAATCACAGGGAGCTTTCCTTAAATTCATGTGTTATTGAATCTAAATGAAGAGAACATTCCAGTTTTAATGGGTACTGTAATCCTTGAGGCCCCACTGTTTCTTAGGGCTCAGTGTAACCCCATAGCCTAGAATGATTAGGTTTCAGAGATAGTTTTTTTCCAGAAATGCCAAACTGATAAACATCTGAAATTTCAACACAGCTGCTCTGAGTGGTTTCCTTATTCCTGTAATCACACTGAGAAATCAAAATTGGAATAAAATATTTGGAACACATTTTCTCTCCTATTTAATGGCCTGTTTGAGTGTGTGTGGTGTGGTGATGGGTCCAAGGGAGGTGGAATAGGAGTCATGTTTTTTATTACTGTCACTATGTGTTTTGTGCCTTAATGGAGGCTTTTCTGGTATTTGTCTTTAATTTTCTTTGGATTCGGATGGTTGAAATTTTCCCATGTATATCTTAGAAGGGGATTTATTTTGAAAGTCAAACTAGCTTTGTCCACTCAAGGAAAGTAAACAGTTGAAGCAATTATTCTGGTTATGTAGACCCCAAATCACTTTAATCTCCCTTTTAAAAATATTTCAGGTGTCTAATTCCATTTCAGCAACGATGAACTAATTTCAAAGATGAAAAAGACACTATTTTAACACTCAAATAGCTGCTTTCAGTGCCAACCTAGATAACTAACATACTCTTCCATTCTTTCTTCTGCAATCCTCTGGTATATGTCTGGGGTCCCATAACAGCCTCTCATTGCTACTATACAAGATTTCTCATGTTAAGGGGCAGACACCAGTGTTTCTAACAGCACATAAGATTCTGTTTATAAGATTGTGGATATGATAACTTCTTGGAGCTTTCCCTACCTGTAAAACAGCAATAAAACTAGTGCTCACTTCATAGGGCGTGAATGAAACCAAATGACACAATATGTGTGAACACAATTTGTAAACTGAAAGCGGCCATAAAAATGCCAATTAATTCAAAGTTCCAGGCCTAAAAATGACTGGCACACATTATATGTGAGTTTGTTTATAGGGCCACCGCAGGTGATGTCCATACAGGAAAAGCAGAATAATTGGTGAAATAGTTTCCGATGCATTCATTCATTCAGTATGTCATGAGAGAGAATAGCAAGGGAAATTTAGATTAGATTGGGGAGTGAGCTGAGATATGAAGGCTGTGTAAGTGTTAATACCCTGAAGATATGGAGAAGAGCGTGTGTGAATATTGTGAGCCTCAAAAAGCTTGGCGCACTTAATAGACTCAAGAAGAATCTGTTCTCCAGTGTAGCTGGAGTAGAATGAGAAGAGGAAGAGGGCTTCAGAGTGAAACCAAAAGTTATGCAAAGGATAGACCATTCAGGGTTTGGTAACCTGAGTTAGAAAAGCCTTGGAAAATCTTTGAAGGATTCAAGAAGAAACTATTGTGATAAAATTTACGTATTTTAAAAATTGCTGAAAATGCTGTTCAGGGAATTGATTAGATGGACAAGACTATTATGATAGTCAGAAGAGGAAAAACGTAGGCTTGGATTATGGTGGTAGCAATGAAAATGGAAAGATATGGCCCTAGACAGAACTAATAATGTGGGCTTGGTGATGAATTAAACATATAAGAGTGTGGGTGAGAAAAATAGCAAGGATCAGTCCTGATCTGTTCCTTCATGAAGCGAAGGGGAGAACTAGTGATATTTTCTAAGATGAAGGCTGGGGGAGGATCATATTCTGGATGGAATATCAGTAATTTAACTATGTTAACTTCAGTATGGTAATAATAGAAACAACAATAGATAATCTGCAGTCCACATGTATTAAATAACATATATTTAATGGTACCAGACATTGCACTATGTGTGCATGATTTAGGTAGTGAAATTACCTCCATTTTTCAGATGAGGAAACTGGTATTTATGAAGGTTAAATAAAGTACCCAAGGTCACATGCCCATAAATAATAGAACTGGGTTTTGAAGCCCCACAGTCTGACTCAAATCCATTTGCAGCACTATACTCTGACTTTCAGATTCACATCTCTACTGGAAGGTGCTGTCCAGTAGTTTGAAATGTGGGGCCTGAATTTAAATGTTGGTACACATAATGCATTGTGACCTTGGTTCAGGTAATTTCCTGTCTTAAGTCTCAATGGTCTCACCTCTGAAATGAAGGGAAAAGTACCTAAAACCAAAGGGTTGTTATTAAAATTAAATGAGATAAAAACTTATTCCTTGTCATAGGAAATAATAAATTAATAAGCCATAAATATAATACATCTGTGCATTATATTTACGTACATATTCTATTTATGTATGTATAATTTTAATACTAATAAATATTATATCTACATTAGAGTGAAATACTGTAAGTTTATTATCAAATAATCATCATATTAAAATTAAATGAGATAAAATGTTATTCCTCCTCAAAGGAAATAATAAATTAATAAGCCATAAATATAATACATGCATGTAAGAGCCTTGTTGGTGTCCTGCCCAGATACACAAATTCATTTCATGGGCTAATAAAGATATATAACTTAAATGTTCTACGAAGGATTACCCTTAGCTTTGATTAAAGATTCCCGGGGGTTGCAAACGTCATCCTGGGCAGCCAGGTTATGGTGACTGCTGCAAGAATACAAGTTTCACCCCCTTGTCTCAAGGTATTAATAACTCGTCAGTGCCATTTAAACTCTAGAGTTCCCTGCAGGGTCATGTGAAATCTTTACTTAGCTTTTTCATGTTTCCAATTCTTTTTCATTTATTCTCACGTAAGTTTCTCCTGCAAACACTCTTATTATAAATCACCTACACAGTAAACATTGACCCAACCTCTGCTTCTAGGGAAGCCAAACAAAGGCAGCTGAAGCATGGAAAAAAAGACTGGAAAGATATTGAGGAAATCAGCATATTGATATTTTTTAAGCTACGAAGTTGGATAGGATAGCCTAAGGAAGTGTGTGAAGACAAAGGAAAATTAAACCAAGTTCAAACTTCTAATCCTTCCTAAATGTAGGTGTTGGGAGGAAAAAATGGAGGAGCTAAAGGAGACTGAGGAGGTAAGTCCAGAAAATTAGGAAGCAATTCAGATAAGCAGGCACCATTAAATGCACATAAAATGCACAATCTAGAAGTAAACAGCTGGTCAGGGAGAATTCCAGACTTAGAGAGAATGGGAAGGAGTACAAGACTCCAAAGCAGAGAACTTAGCAAGAAGAGGTCAGCCTGCCACAACTGCATAGGAGCTGAAAACAGACTCAATAGATTAGAACAAAATGGTTTATTACATACAGCAGCAAACAGCAGAAACATCAGCATGGTAGCATCAGTTCACCTGCCCCTAAGTCCCATGGGGAGATTCAGTGTGCACACAGAGCAGTCACACATGCAGCAGGTTGTAACTCGGATGAGGAACCCAAGGCCAGGGGCTCAGTACCTTTTTTACTAAGCAGTAAACAAGCCAGTAGACATACAAGCAACAAGCAGTAGATTTGTGCTAGTCATGCTGGGTGTATTAGTCTGTCCTCATGCTGCTCATAAAGACATACCCAAGACTGGGTAATTTATAAATGAAAGAGGTTTAACGGACTCACAGTTCCACATGGCTGGGGAGGCCTCACAGTCATGGCTGAAGGCTAATGAGGAGCAAAGTCACATCTTACATGGCGGCAGCCAAGAGTGTGGGTGCAGGGGAATCCCCCTTTATAAAACTAAGAGCTCTCATGAGACTTATTCACTATCACAAGAACAGCACAGGAAAGACCCACTTCCATTATTCAATTACCTCCTACCAGGTCCCTCCCACGACACGTGGGAATTATGGGAGCTACAATTCAAGATGATATTTGGGTGGGGACACATCCAAACCATATTACTGGGGTCACTTTGACTTATTAAATTACCTAGGAGACTACCTATAGATATGGCTCAGGGTAGGAGAAAAGTTTGGCCTTGCAGTTTGGCAGACTCAGCAAGGATGTGTAGGGACACTGGAGACTTATGGAAGACAGTCTCTCTCTACAGCTTAAATCCCCTAGACTCTCAGTGATGACAACTGAGGTGGCAGCACCTTTCAGTGATTTATATCAAAAACTAATAACCAGTTGGATCTACCACCAAAGCGCTACAACAGAAAAAGCTATAATTATATACTTAAAATAACTGAGTAACATATATATACTCAGTTAATTTTAATAGTGGTAAAGATAATTATCAAATAGACAAATGCTAGGTGTCCCATTTTTAAATTTATAGTATTTTTGTTTTTATGTAAATGTAACATTTATACCTCCCTACTGTTATTGGCTCAAAATGCTTTCCAATAATTTCCTTCCTTTTTAAGCACTTCAGGTGTTAGAATGATTTTTCCTTTAAAAATAAGTTATGTGAAATACAGGAAAATGCTGAGAGCTGACAGGAGTGTCCAAGCCTTGCAACCATGTTGATGGCAGATTTGAAACTAGATCACATCTATCTTTGAACAGCTAGTGTTATACAGGCTAGTCTTCCCTATAAGCGAATATCTAGTTGACTCATGAGGATGGTCTTCAAGTCATGTCAGCATCCCTCAGCTTTAAAGCCCTTTCAACTTTGAGCTGGAAGGTAACTCATAGATTCCTTACAGAGCATATAGGAAAATTGATTTTTCTATTTAGGACATAGTCGCCACATAGGGTGCTCACAGGGTCTCTGGCTCCAGAGGTGAGAATTAAAGGGCTTCATTAGGTGAAGTCCACATCAGAGAAGGTATTTAGAAAGTGATTCTGAGGAATTGGCAATAGACTCCATCCTGCCCTTTTTCTCACTCTTCACCCCTGCTATTTTCCACTGACAATTTTATTCTCTTTTGTTTGCCTTCCCACACTGTTCCCTGCCTTGTGTTTCTCCTCCTGATCTCAGTGTTCTATCCACTCTGTCATTTCCCTGATGATGCAGTCATGGCTCAGAGGAAACTGCTAAAAAATCCAAGTCTCCCTTTATTTCATGGATTTAACTGCTATTAGAATAGAGAATTTGTGTGAAATACAATCTTTTCTAAAGTGCTGTATGAGTTGATTAAAATGTCAGCTTGTCTTTTTGAACCCACCTTCCATTGGAGGCAAAATTAAACAGTCTGTGCACAGTCATAGGGACATGACATGCATGTGAAAGCGGCAAAGAGAGGGCAACATACTAACTAGTTCAGACCCAGAAATGGGTGCCCTTTGAAATGAGGCACTTCTGGGAGCTCCTACTGCATTTGAAGAAGAGGAGAAATCAAGCCTTAGACTGGTAACCCGCACACTGATCCCAAGTGTTCTGGGGCAATTGATATTAACAGTTGTGACCAGAGTAAAAAAGCAAGCTACCAGGCAGCAATAGCATCTACTTACAAAAGGATCTCACTGAAGGGTGATGTGATCATAAACAAAATTGGGGTAACATTGTTTCCTCTACCAGGTGTTGTAAAGGTGAGAGAGATAAGTATTGTACCTAGTGGTTTGTCTGTAAAGTAATGGAAAGATATTAGCTCTGATTTTTTATCAAACCATCATCTTCAAAGTAAGTGGATGGATCTTCCTCATTGTACTATTCCTTGCATTTAACACAGTGTGGTGCAAAACACAGCACGCAGATGACCCCAAATAAATGTGTGGAAAGGAATAATAAACCTTTTCTTAGTCTGGGATTCTTAAGGTAGGGCAGCAAACAGTCAGGAGAGAGTTGGCTCTGTTGCCTTGTTATATTAAGTTACATTGCGTTGCATTGAATTAACTGCATTATAGTGTATTATAGTATCCATTCCTCATAGCCTCATAGTCTTTGAATGTCCGCTGAAATATAACAATCAGGGAAGATAACTCTGTGTGTGTGTGTGTGTGTGTGTGTGTGTGTGTGGTGTGTGGTGTGTGTGTGTGTGTGTCTAGGTGAAAGAGAGAGAAATGATAGGTGTTTATTAAGAGTAGCCTTGAGAAAGTGAAGATTAGGGCTAAGAAGGGTTGTAACAAGTGACTGATCACAGGATTTGCGTAGGAGTACTACACATTTTTTACAAGAATTCTAGGGAGGAAAGGGAAGTAGGGGACTGAGGATGATTGCTGGCTAGGAAAGATATGAAATCTTGAATAAGGCGTATCTCCATGAAAAGAGCTGTTGGAGCTTGTTCTGGTACCTTTCTTGATGGTTTAAGGCTGCAGGTGAAATACATATTGGTTTCCAAAAAGAGAAAATAGCGATAAAGCCGGAGAGAAAAACAGTAGCTCGTTTCAATTGTATCTGCCGCTCATAACTCTCACGTTTTCACTGAAGCAACTAAAATAATGTTGTACCTGTTGTGATTCCATTTCTTTTAATGGCCATCAAGGGGCAGTGTTTTGCACTCAAACCAGAGCAGGTGACAAATGTAAAAGAAGGTGCCTTACAGGTTATAACTTTGCAAGGATCATAGAAGGAAACACACTTGCAAACTATGAGAAATTTGGGCTTTGAGCCAAGTTTATCTGATCACTAAGGACAGGAAAATACTCACACGATATCTGGGTAACACATATAGTCAACACCTCCTCAGCCGTACTTTGTAATATCCAGTCAATTTGCCCAGCCTCAATATCCTAAATAACATAAAATAGGAAATATGGTTTGCAGATTAATAAAGTCAAGATGATATTTTAAACGTTCTCTGAAGCCCTTTTGCTTACTATTATTCTATATACAGGACCACAGTCTTTATGATGTAGAAAATTCTGAAAACATTTTTACGTATCATCTGACATGGTCCATATTTTTCTTTTATTTGTCAACTTAACCAGAATACCCATGCTGACCTTTTTGAAAACTTGGTTAGAAGACCTGGCTATTTATTTTGACACTTTGATATTTTCTAATTCATCTTTGTTTAGAAAGCCGAATTTTAAGTATTAAGTCAGTAAATGCTTTAACAAGTGGGATAGCCTGAAAGTACTATATTCATCATGCTGAATAAGTTTCAATTTTTTCAAAAGTTATAGAGACATAAAAAGAAACACCCTGTAGGCATCAAAAAGAAAAAAAAAAAAAACCTCAATGCCACAATTGTATTCTAACGGCTAAAGGCATTTAAATTACCTACATTTTGGAAACATTCATACCTAGCACCAAATACTTGGTTTTTATAACTCTCAGACTTTGTCTTGTTCTTTTAAATGAGATTCTACAAATAGATACTTCTACTCATTGTCATTCTAGGGGAACAGTTTGTTTCTTGATAAAGTAAGGGCCTTGGAAGGGGAAAATATAATACAATGAAAACAGCACCAAACTAAGAATTAAAAAGTCCATATTATTGTCCTTGTTCTGCCACAGGTATGATGAATAATCTCAGACAATATACTCTGCTTATTCTTAACTTCTAATATTTTTTAGCCTCTTTTGCCTTTGGCTTCCTGATAGCACTATAGTTGAACAAAATTTTCTGGAGCTAATAAAACAAAAAAGGGATGGAGTGGGGGCATGAATCATAGAGGTGGATACTTTCTAAAGTGTCTTCTATTTCTCAAATCATACCAAACAATAGCAACAAGCAAAGTCCTTGATCGTGTGAAAATTGATGTTATCCAGAGCACTTATGAAATTAACATAAATGTTACTATTTTACAACATAATATTAAAACCCTCCTGTTACATTGGACTTTTAGTTCCTCCAATATAACAGATACGAGAGAGAGAAGGTGGGTGCAAATGTGCATAAATTTGTACCTCTGTTGGTGAGAACATGCTGGTAATTCCTGGCTAATGGCTCCTCTTCCTTCCTCTAGTTTGCGATAAGTGACTTTGGACAGCATACTTCTATGAACTTCAGTTTCTCCCTTCAGTTGACTAGATAACATGAGAAAACACATATGAAAGAGGCTAACACTCATTCTAAGTACTCAGTAAGAGTGTATTTCCACAGAATAAGAAAAGATTTGTTTTCTTAATATTTGAGGTTGGACAGCAATATAATTTTTAATGGTCAAAATGGTAATCTTTATAGAAGAACCAAGTATCTGAGGGTAAACAGAGTTACCAAAATATGAGTCAAGGGCATCCAAGAATAGAGGCATAAGGTCACAGTACATATAAAGAATGGTGAAGTGCTCTATGGTGAGATGGCTACATGATGTGTTGTCAGGGGTGGCAGCAAGAAGAAAAGCTCATTGATCCAGAGACCTTTTCCATAATCCACAGGATAGTGTTTCAGTTTTATCTTATGGACTTTCACTCTCCAATACAGTAGCCACCAGCCACATATGATTGTTGACCACTGGAAATGTGGCTAATGTGACTGAGAAATTAGATTTTTTATTTTATTTAAATTAATTTAAATGTAAAAGCTGAAGTGATGTACACTTGTATTAAACACAACTTTCTTTGGGGACAGAATTCCATTTCACTTTAGATGCTGAAAATTTGGCATCCCAGTTGAGATGCGTAAAGTGTAAAATACACTTTAAAGGCTTTATACAAATAATGTGGAGTATTAATAATTCTTAAAGTGATTGCATGTTGGTATAATAATATTTTCTATATATTGGGTTTAATAAACTATATTATTGATCCCTTAACATTATATGCAAAATATTATGAATATGAGTATGTGTGCAATTGTGTTCATTTTTCTAATGACATGTGTCAAGGCTTTTACCATATTATAAAAGGAGGTACATGACACTCTCTAGGGGAAAAAAAGACTAAAATCATTGATCTAGGATCTACGTAGACTAAGAAGACCTGGATAAATAAAGAAAAAAACGGAATACACAACCTTGGAGAGGGTTCACATTTATATGAGAAAAGAATAATTAAGTAGAAGTAGACTAACCCTCAAAATGTAATTAAAAATAAATGGCAGTTTTTCGTAGGCTTTTAATGATTTGAAAAACTTGGAAAGAGTGTTTGCTAGCTGGAATACTTTATTGTTTGTAAGAATGGTTCCCATGAAAATATTCTTTGATCATGCTCTTTTTTGAATATCTAAGATATAGTATCTGCTGGAGTATCTGTATCTAGAAGTAAGATCTCCATTTTTAAATACCATTTCCTGCCCCGGAGCTGGGAATTGTCTAGCTAGAACATCTGTGAGATAATCAGCTACTACTCATCAGCTATCTCGATGGCCCCTTGTCCTGGAAGTTGAAGCTGGTCATTTCAAAACAATGTGGAAACTGAGTTGTACCCCCATGGGCAGCTGAGAATTTAAATGGATTTCAGGTGCAGAGGTAGTATCACTTACCATTGAAGACTTCTAACAGGAACAAGCTTCAGACCTGGGAAAATTCAAAATAACAGAACAGATGTAATCATGACAAGCCAAACCACAGCCTTGTATCTATAGCCCCAGAAAACTATGGATCAAAATGGATTCACATATGGACTCATTGTAACACACTCATTGAACAAATCAGTGAAGACCAGAAAGAAGGCAAAAATTTTAGTGAACATGTCTTTTCCCAGCATGCTTGCTCAAGCTTAAAACTCCAAAAGGCCTTTCTGCCATTGCGTAGGTTGATGACAAATTTTTGCCATTGTATAAACAGACTGGCAGTTTATAGAAGGAGCACAGGGAGAATGAAAATGAGACTGAAGTCAGAAGACTTTCATCTAGAAGTCTGTTCTAAGACCATGAGATGTGTCCTCTTAGAACTTTACTTTTTCATCTTTCCATTGAAAAGATGGTACTAACGGACATTGAATTCCTTTCCTTTCCTGACTTTCAATGGTTTTATATCAAGGTATCGTTAATAAAAGAAAAATTGACATCATGCATGGCTTAGGTTTTTGCCTAACTAGCTTAAATGTAAGCACTCTATTCAATATTATTTTCAGCTCTAGCATTATAGATAAATGATTTGTGTTGAAACTCAATCCATTTATTTTTATTCTCAATTGGTGTCCAAAATTGAATTTCTCATCACTTATGCAAATCATAGCAAAAAGAAAAACAAATAACTGAATGAGGGTTTTTTGCAAATATTTCTGCATTGGATAGCCATAAAAATTTGGTGAAAATGTTTATTTTTTCCACATGTTCATATTTTATTTTCAAATAAGACAGAATATATACATACACACATATATATTTAAAATTCACCTTCTATGCCTTTAGACAAGCTTTCTATGAATGTTGATTTTTTACAAATTATTTTCATTTGTGTAATATAAGTCACAAAATGCACACTGCTAGTAGGAGTAACTATATTATTATCCCCATATATATGAAAGGCACTATCCAAAGCATTACACATATTTCATCCTCACAACTAATATATATTATTTCACTCATTTAACATATGAGAAAATTTAAAGATTAAATAAGTAGCTCAAGGTAAAATAGCAGATAAGTTGCATAACCAGGAGCGGAACAAAGGTTAACCTTACTCCCATTTCTCATGACGTTTTCATTTCACAACTTCTCTTCTCCTACTTTACTGACTCTGTTTTCCTCATCTGCCATTTCTTTAATCCATTAAACATTGCACATGATCCAGCTTTAACTCCAGACGTTGGATAAAAGGTCATTCCATGATCTTTGAATAAGTCTTTGCATCTCTTTACTGAATTATGTAAGTATTCACTTTTGTGGAAAAAAAATTAAGTCTATTGGCATTTGGAATTTTCCATTTTTCAACTAACCAAGAAATTTGGGAAGCAAACTGGAGAATTTGAAGTCTCCTAATGAGCACTTTTACCATAATAGTGACCAAAATTATTTAACATCTATTAGAATCTTTTCAGTGACAGAAGATCAACAGTTTAAAAGTAGTTCATTCCTGTAAGATGAATTTCTAAGTTTTTAGAAGCTATACGTATGGAATGAGTAAGAATATAAATTTATCATTCCAAAGCCTTAATTTTATTCCAGTCTTCTCACTGAAATTTCAGAATAATATATCCAGACACCAACTAACATCTCTTTATAAGCTTAGATGGTTCAGAAGCAATTAAAATCCACTATATTTCAAAGTAATGCCATCCTCTCCTTCCCCACACCTGCTCTTCTTCTAATGTTTTCTATCTTAGGAAATGTTTCCTTTCTCAGAAAATGATACCATCATCCACTCAGTTTCTCAAACAGAATCAACAAGATTTGACATTTTCTTGAGAGGGTTAGATAAGAAGTAAAAATGCTCTTTGATTTTTCCTCTTTTATTCTCACTAACACTGTCATCTCATTGTTAGTTTTCTCCAATTGTCTTTTAATTGATTTTTTCAAGTTTTTGAAAAATTGTTGAGCATATAAATAAATGTGCACCAAATAAATTGAATATTGAAGCCAGAGGTCTATGTGGCCAGGTTATAGCCTCATTTCATGGTTGTACAATCACCTTTGATGAGATCACGAGAGGTTTGTCTCCAAGTGGGATTGTAGGTAATAACAAATGCTTAGAACTAGTAAACTGAGCAGAGATTCGAGAAGCAAGACTGTTTCATGTGGATAGAGTGAGGCTCCCAGAGACCTTGGACAATACAGAAAAAGAGTTGAAGTCTTCAAGAAAAAAAAAAAAACTTGGTTTCCTTTTTAAAAGTTAATGAAACTTTGATTATGTTAATAATAATAACAACAACAAATGTTATCTACCAATTGTTATATTCCTAATTAGCGAATAAGGGCAAATTACTTAGATTTAAATTATATTAGTTTTATTATCTGGATAATTAAAGTTTCCAACTCTACCACAACAACCTGCTGTCAGATGGCTGATAATGTGATAAAAATAAACTATGTTTTTAAGCCCCATGGTATAATTTTCTATTCTTTGCCTGCAAATTAACTCATAACCAATATAGCTGCATTGGTCCCTTTATTTTTCTCCTGTGTGAAATTGTTCTCTTCTCATCTAAAGTATACTAACTTATTAAATATAAATTTCAATGTCATACTATTATTTAGTCTGCCATAATGTAAATATGACATCACAGAAAGTCATCGGTTATAACTTTCTTTGAAAATTTATATATTAACTTCTGAGCCACATATCTGACAGAAAGTAAAATAATCAAGAAAACATACAAACAAAACCAAAAATAGAGGTTTGCATAGTACAACTCCTGGAGAGTTTTTCAATCAAATACAAATAAATGATAAACCAATCTACTTGTATATGGTTATTAAACAAGAGAAATGAGCAAAATTTTCAGTCTACATATGCTTGAAATCTCCCATCCTTTATTCACCAAATATAAATTGAATCCAAAAAAGCATCCAATTATTTTGAAGTCACTCTTTACTAAATATATGTTTAAACCAACTCATGGAAATACTTCCTTTTGATTTGCAAAGACAAAAAGAGAAACAATCTAGGACACAATTTTATCAAATACAATTCTGTTGGCATTACATGTTTTTTTCTTCCAGGGAAGCATATTCTTCCATCAATCTCTTTTTAAGGTGATTAATCAAATATCACTACAATATTTTGCAGCTCTATTTTATAAAAGTCTATTAATTTTAACTGAAATCAAAATAACTACAAAGCAAGCAAGTTTTACCAGTGCCATCATTCTTCATCCCCATTGCTGCCAGAGTAAGTATAACTAAATAGATAGCAGAGGTGGTAGAGGATTTTGCCTGAAATATTTAGAAACCTATGTTAAAGCAATTGTTGAAAATCAACTATTCCTGAAGGCCGCTGAATTTTATAATTCCAGAGAGTACCATTTATAGAAGCTAGCCCAAAAAAGGTTCCAAACACACCAGTCCTTCCTGTAATACATTTTCTGCATATCTGTTAGGGAGAATTATTGCAAATGACTTTCCTGTCTCATCCATAGATCAATGTTCTCAGCACAAGAGGTTGTGTCTTTATCTTTGTATCATTATTGTCTAGTATACTGACTGGCACAGAGAGAGTGTACAAACAAAGTTTCTTCTTTGAACTGAAGCAAACTTCCGTCTATATTTCAAAGTATCAACTAGGGAGCTAGTTTGGAGATCCTACCTATCACCAACACCATTTATTTGATAAAGTTGACTTTAACCTACTACACAACTTTAGGAGGAAACTCCATGGAACTTGGAAAAAAGAAGGAAACAGTTGCCAAACCTGCTAGCACAAGAAATCAACCCTGGGAAATAATGGAATGCAGGTGGTTTGAGCCAATTTTATCCATAATCAGTCACTCTCCATTCTAGTCAATTCTTCCTCAATTCGTTAGCTCTCACCTCATATTGCATATCAGCACGCCATAGAGTTTGATTTTTCGTTCTGATTCTCTTAATTTTTCAGTTTTAGTTGCCAATTCATCAGCTGCCTACATATGACAATTCCTCTTCTCTCTCATTGCTAAAATTCATGCAAAGTTTCCAATTGCTAGCACTTGTCCAACATCTTGCGGTGAAAAGTATTACTATAGGCTCCATGTAGTAATTTCGGAGAAAGAAATTGTCACTCTGATTTCTGACTTGATTTCTAAATTGGCATTAGGGTTAAATATAGGAAGTATTGTTTTATCGAAATACTTAAATTTACTACTGTAAATACTTTTATACTTTTATATCTTTCCTTTCCCCCAACCCCATAAGTTAAAAAAAATTCCATCCAACTTTGTTTGCCAAATGCAATAATAAGAGGCAACCAGAACACGTTTAGAGAGCATTGTTACTCTTAGAATTGAGGAAACAAAGGGGACTCATCTTGCCTTGACACCTAAGGAATATAAATTTCCAAGATTGTAACTATGAGACTATGATGCCAGATCAGGAAGAAGCTGAGATGAATCTGTTGGTAGCTACACTTTGATGAGCGAAGTTAAAAGGGACAAGGGTATATGAGAGTTTCTTATTGTTAGGAACAGCATCAATTGAGAAGTTCATTTTCAACTATTTGTAATCCCAATTAGAGGAGGTAGGCTGTTGGTCACCTACATGATTAAGAAAGAATCATATGCAACAAACCAATGGAGACATTGCTAAATATTCCCTGTTAAAGTATCTTTAAGAAATCCCCAAGAATGCTCTATGAAAATGCTACCCTTGGATATCCACCAACCCTCCATAACACAAATGTCAGATCATAGCAATACCTGTCAATAAAAAAAATGCTTGCTCCTTACAGCCAACCTCAAACTCAGAGGAGCTAGAAAGGAACCAAGAATGGGATGGGGAAATGGGTAGAAGAAAAAACACAAAGTGGAGAAATAGAGAAGGTGTCCATAACCCTCTATCCCACTGCAAGTGCCCCGCCTGAAGCAAGGTAGAGCTTGGAGAGGGTGTTAAATGAGCAGAACACATGGACACAGGAAGGAGAACATCACACACTGGGGCCCGTTGTTGGGTGGGGGGAGGGGGGAGGGATAGCATTAGGAGATATACCTAATGTTAAATGACGAGTTAATGGGTGCAGCACACCAACATGGCACATGTATACATATGTAACAAACCTGCACGTTGTGCACATGTACCCTAAAACTTAAAGTATAATAAAAAAAAAATGAGCAGTTCACAGTGTTGAGTTTTATATGGGTTTGGAAATTTATTAAAATTAGGTGTTTTTTGCCCACAATTTACTGATATTTTATGATTGAGAAATCACCAAAAGTGCAATTGGATGTGTCTTTAATTTTACTCATGATGCAAAAGACTATTTGTCCCATTGAGAAAGTTTGAATAGTCTTAACAATTAAGTTTTTTTTTGTTTGTTAACTTTTGTGTTAAGTTCAGAGGTACACATGCAGATGTGTTACATAGGTAAACTTGTGTCATAGCAGCTTGTAATACAGATTATTTCATCACCCAGGTATTAAACCTAGTACTCCTTAGTTACTTTTTCTGATCGTCTCCCTCCTCCCACCCTCCAACCTCCAATAGACCTCAGTGTGTGTTATTCTCCTATATGTGTCCATGTGTTCTCATCATTTAGCTGTCACTTATAAGTGAGAACATGTGACATTTGGTTTTCTGCTCCTGTGTTAGTTTGCTAAAGATAATGGCCTCCAGCTCCATCCATGTTCCTGAAAAGGACATGATCTCATTCTTTTTTATGGGCACATAGTATTCCCTGGTGAATATGTACCACATTTTCTTTATTCAGTCTATCATTGATGGGCATTTTGGTTTACTCCATGTCTTTGCTATTGTGAATAGTGTTGCAATGAACATACAGGTGCATGTGTCTTTATAATAGAATGATCTATATTCCTTTGGGTATATACCCAGTAACAGGATTGCTGGATCAAATGGTATTTCTGTCTTTCAGTCTTTAAGGAATCATCATACTATCTTCCACAATGGTTGAACTAATTTACACTCCTACCAACAGTGTATAAAAATTTTTCTTTTCTCCACAACCTCACCGGCATCTGTTATTTTTTGACTTTTTAGCAATAGCCATTCAGACTGGTGTGAAATAGTATCTCATTGTGGTTTTGATTTGCATTTTTCTAATGATCAAGGATGTTGAGCTTTTTTTCATATGATTTTTGGCCACATGTATGTCTTCTTTTGAAAAGTGTCTGTTCATGTCCTTTGCCCACTTTTTTATAGGTTTTTTTTTATTGTAAATTTGTGTGAGTTCTTTAAAGATGCTGGATATTACACCTTTGTCAGATTCATGATTTGCAAATGTTTTCTCTTATTCTGTAAGTTGTCTGTTTACTCTGTTGATAGTTTCTTTTGCTGTGCAGTAGCTCTTTACTTTGATCAGACCCCATCTGCCGATTTTTGCTTTTGTTGCAGTTGCTTTCAGAGTCTTCATCATGAATTTTTGCCCATGCCTATGTCCTGAATGGTATTACCTAGGTTGTCTTCCAGGGTTTTTATAGTTTTGGGTTTTATATTTAAGTCTTTAATCCATCCTGAGTTAATTTTTATATATGGTGAAAGGAATGGGTCCAGTTCTAATCTTCTGCATATGGCTAGCCAGTTAACCCAGCATCATTTATTGAATAGGGTATCCTTTCCCCATTGTTCGTTTTCATCAAGTTTGGTGAAGATCAGATAGTAGTAGGTGTATGGTCTTATTTCTAGGTTCTCTATTCTGTTCCATTGGTCTATGTGACTGTTTTTGTACCAGTAACATGCTGTTTTTGTTACTGCAGCCCTGTAGCATAGTTTGAAGTTGGGTAGCATTATGCCTCCAGCTTTGTTCTTTTGGCTTAGGATCTACTTTGCTGTTCAGGTTCTTTTTTGGTTCTGTATGAATTTTAAAATAGGTTTTTCTAGTTCTGAGAACAATGCCCCTGGTAGTTTTCTAGGAATGGCATTGAATCTAGAAATTGCTTTGGGCAGTATGGCCATTTTAACGATATTGATTCTTCCTATCTATAAGCATGAACTATTTTTCCATTTGTTTGTGTCATCTCTGATTTCTTTGAGCAGTGGTTTATAGTTTTCATCATAGAGATTGTTCATCTCCCCGGTTAGCTGTATTCCTAGGTATTTTACTCTTTTTGTGGCAATTGTGAATGGGTGTATGTTCCTGATTTGGCTCTTGGCTCGAATGTTGTTGTATAGGAATGCCAGTGATTTTTGCATATTGATTTTGCATGCTGAGACTTTGCTGAGTTGTTCATCAGCTTAAGAAGCTTTTGGGATGAGACTATGGGGTTTTCTACACAGAGGATCATGTCATCTGAAAACAGGGATAGTTTGACTTCCTCTCTTCCTAGTTGGATGCCCTTTATTTCTTGCTCTGGCATGATTGCCCTGGCTAGAACTTTCTATGCTATGTTAAATAGGAGTGGTGAGAGGGGGCATCTTTGTTTTGTGCCACTTTTCCAGGGGAATGGTTTCAGCTCATACCCATTCAGTATGATGTTGACTGTGGGTTTGTCATTGAAGGCTCTTAATATTTTGTGGTATGTTCCTTCAATACCTAGTTTATTGACAGTTTTTAACATGAATGGCTGTTGAATTTCATCCAAAGCCTTTTCTGTATCTATTGAGATAATAATGTGGTTTTTGTCTTTAGTTCTGTTTATGTGACGAATTACATTTATTGATTTGCATATGTTGAACCAACCTTGCATCCCAAGGATAAAGTCTACTTGGCAGCAGTGAATTAGCTTTTTGATGGGCTGCTATATTCAGTTTTTGTTGAGGATTTTTGCATCAATGTTAATCAAGAATATTGGCCTGAAGTTTTCCTTTTTTGTTGTATCTCTGCGAGGTTTTGGTATCAAGATGATGCTGGACTCATAGAATGAGGTGGTGAAGAGTCCCTATTCCTTAATTTTTTGGAATAGTTTCAGCACGAATGATACCAGCTCTTCTTTTTGTATCTGGTAGAATTCTGCTGCGAATCTGTCTGGTCCTAGGTGTTTTTTGTTTGTTTGTTTTTTGGTGTTGTTGTTTTAGTAGGCTGTTTATTACTGCCCCAATATCAGAGTTTATTATCGGTCTGTTCAGGTATTCAGTTTCCTCCTGGTTCAGACTTAGGAGGGTATATGTGAAACAGCAAAAATGGCAGCCTGCCCCTCCTTCTGGGAATTCTGTCCAAGGGAGGTCCGGGCCTGTTGCTGGACTGAACATACCTGTAGGAGGTGGCTAAAGACCCCAGTTGGGAAGTCTCTCCCAGTCAGGAGGAACGGAATTAGGGACCTGTTTAAAAAAGAAATCTGGCCATGTTTTCATAGAGCACCTATGCTGTGATGGGGGTCCACTTCAGACCCCGGTCACCTCGAACACGCCAAAGCCCAAAAACTGGAATGGGTAAGGAACCCAAACAGCAAAGATGACAGCCGACCCCTCCCTCTGCGAGCTCCATCCCAGGGAGGCCTGAAACCACTGTTAGCCAGGGAACCGGAACGCTGGTGGAGTTAGCCAGAGACCCCGATTGGGAGGCTCCACCCAGTGGTGAGAAACAGGATTGGGGACCCGCTTAAAGAAGCAGTCTAGCCATGCTTTTGTAGGGCCACTGTGCTGTGCTGGGGACCACTTCCACCCCCAATCGGCTTGGGCTCTCCTAAGCCCGAAGACTGGAATAGGTAAGTTGCCCAAACCCCAAAGATGGTGGCCCGCCCCTCCCTCTGGGAGCTCTGTCTCAGGGAATTTTCAAATCTCTGTCAGCCGGAGAATACCGGTGGGGTTGGCTGGAGGTCCCGGCAGAGATTGAGTATAATCCAACCTGTATTTTCAGTGCCTGCGTTATCTGACACGTAATGGGTTTGTAGTAAATGCAGAGTCGACGCTTAATGAATAAAAAAATAAATATTTATTTGATTTGATTCCTGTATCTATGAATGTTCTCACCTATAGTCAAGGCAGTTATTTTTCTAAATAGAATAATATTCTTGGTGCTAATAGCTCCTTATCTTTAACACATACAGCAGGACCTGGATTAACCAGATTATTTTTAATATCTGCTCTTTCCTCTACTCAAAGTTAATGCTAGAGTTGACAATTTTCTTACTTCCAGTAAAATAATGCATATTTTAAAATCCTAAAAATGTAAAGCTCAATCAAGAAGAACTTATAGTACAAATGCAAACACAGTAGTTAACTCTCTAATATGTATTTCCCTTTTTATTGAAGAGAAGCCTACACCTGCCACTTTACTAACTTATAGAAATGTTATTTAGATGTTATTTAGAAAATAGGTGTGAAGAATTTTCTGAAAGGTGATATATAACTACAAAGTGTCATTATAATATTCAAGCTGGTATTTTGATTCTTGTGTCTCTAGAAATTCTGTTTCTCTTACAGAAAATTCTTGAATAATTTTCAGAAGATTGCTATACAAGTCATTCTTCACATATCAGATCTAATGGCCCATATGCTACTTAGGAAGCATTAGCACCTTCCTACGGAAATATTCACTAACACATGATGTAAACTTCTGTAGCATTAGTTGTAATGCTACAGGTGCAAAATTTGTTATAATATAAAGACATATGAGCTTCAGTTTTTAAAACATTTAAATTGACTTTTCAGTTGTAATCATTTTTTAAAAAGTATTTTTCCATACATGGGAGGGAAACAAAGTTCTTCCACACTTTTGAGGCAATGTAACACAAAAAAATTTAATTTCACCTTTGAATTTAAAAACTTGAAAAACATATAATTCTTAAATGCAGGTGATAACACCAGGATTCCAATAACCCCATACTCTGTTCTTAGAACAGCTGCATTTATCACTGCCTCTCTATGTACCAGAAAACTAAGACCACTCAAGGAAAGATATTCTACACAGGAACACTGAAATTCGTAAATATAATGCTAAAAATAATGCTAGATAAGGAAGCTACAGAAGCATTCTTAGGGATTTTCTAAATTTCATTTCATGCATTTCCTCACTTAATCTTCAAGGCAACCCTGTAGTGTGGATGCTCCTATCCTTCCTGTTTCCTATCCAAAGAAACTAAACTGAAGAAAGTTATAACTAGGCCAAACTCATACAATTGGCATTTGGAAAATGTGAGATTTGTCTACCACTGGCAGACCAAAACTTGGGGCACTCTGCACTACTGCTTGCCAGCATTTTAAAAAGTCATCAATGCTGAATTCTTCAACTTGTGGAATAAGAAGAGTAAATCTTGGAGAACCTGTTCCTCAGTGATTATTTTTTTAAAAAAATAATATTAAATAAACTACAGTAAGGAACATTTTAATCCTGGAAAGGAAGTACTACAAGACATGGAATTCAGGTCACTGTCCTAATTCACAAATCGTCAGCAGAAAAGAGCCTTCTATTGTGATTCTGCAGGTATCATAACTCATAACCCAAATATCAACAGGTAAATCTGTATGTATTTGTAGTTCAATACTAATATTCCTATGAGTTACAACCTGCATTCACAATACCTACTAGTACTGATTCTCCATTTTCTTCAGCTTAGACTTGTATGTAGAAATCAAAGCTGAAGAGCTAAAAGCTTATTTACAGAGGAAGCAATAATTGGAAGGTATTGGTGACTTTTGTTTTAGCTGGTTTTTACTCTATGAAAAATATGTGTTCAATTCAGGAAGCAATAGTAAATATATAATCGTTCATTCCACAAGTATTTACTGAGAACCTACTATGTAACGGGCACCACTGCTGGGTCTAGAGCTGACAAAGTTCATGTTTCCATGGAACTAAATATTCTAGTTGTCTAATTAAAAGTATGTAATTCTAATTTTTAAATACATAATTGTCTAATAGCAATAGGTAACAAACAAACTACCAAATATAGTGTCAAGTACCAAAAGGTGGGTGTGTGGTAACATGGGTAGCATTTACCATAGAGATAAGAAAAGGCTTCTCATAAAAAGTGACATTTAAAAGGTACCTAAAAGAAAACAGGGAGTGAGACATCCTGACATAAAGAAAAGGTCTCAGAACAAATAGAAAGTGCCAAAGCTTTGACATGCAAACTGGCTTGGCACCTTCATAAGACACATAGGAGTTTGATGTGGCTGGAATGGAGTTAAGTGAGTTGGAGAAAATGGGGGAAGAAGGGGAGCCTGATAGGAGACTAAGTATTGAAGATAGTGTTGAGAAGGGTGAGGTACAGATCTTGTAGAGCGATGAAGCGCACAAGAAAGCTTTTAAGTATTTCTTCAGAGGGATATGTGAAACGATCAGTGAATTCTGGGTAGATGATAGATATGATGATGTGCTTTAAAATAATCACCCTGAAAACAAGGTTACAAATAGTCTGTAGGGCAGCAAAGGCAGAAACAAAGAGAAGAGTTAAGAAGCAGTTACAATGATACCACTAAGAAATGTCAGGGACTTAGATGCAAGAAGTCATGGTAGAAGGGGAGGTGTATTCTGATAGTGCATGTACCAGATATCATGACAGATTTGATGTGAGATGTGACAAAAGGAATCTAAGATGACTGACATGAGTCACTAAAGAATGAATTTTTCCTATTCTGAAATGGGACAGATTAGGAGAGGAGCAGGTGGGAGAGGAAGAGAAATTTAGAGTTTGGCCTTGAACCTATTAATTTGTGATGCTTATTAGATATTCAAGTAGTGATGATTATACAAGTTTGGATTGCAGGTGAGCAGTCCATGTTAGAGATACAAAATTTGGCTGTAAAATAATTAAAGGCCATAGGTGTGAACAAGATCACTTAAAAAATGAATAGAGATGTGGGATGGTAGAGGTCCAAAGAATGAGCTGTGGGGGATTCGTTATTTAAAGAACATAAGACTGAGAAAAGAAAATCAGGTAAGGTATAGAAGAACCAGGTAATAGGAGCCCTGGAAGTCATGCGAAGAAAGTGTTCAAAGAAGGACAAGATAAGCTATGGCAAATGCATCTGATAAGCTTATTTACATGAAGACTGAGAAATGATCATTAACTATGACATTATCTAGTCACTAGTGATTGGTCTATGGCAATTTTAGTTCAGAGGTGAGAAATAAATTTGGATTGGAATGAATTCAGGAAAGATTTGAAGGAGACTTGCTGCCAACGGCAAGTGTAAACACAACATGGTGACTATATTTTCCTAACAAAAATTCAGGATATATGGTATCATACATCATCTGTTAGGAGTCAGAACATTTAAACTTAATACTGTTCTAGCAAACCCAAGATCTACACTGGTATGTTACAATGCAATTATATTTACATTCAACTTTCCTTTTATAGAGCAAGCCCAGTAACTTAATCTTCACAAATTCTTACTTCCTAAAGATAGCTTGTCACAGCAGGCATCCATGGCGGATTGATAAATGTCTATCAAAAGCTTTAGTCCTTGTATGATTTAGTAGGATGTTTCCTGAAGCATAAGGCCAAATACTATTTCTAAATTTAAAATATCCTACATATGATGTTTACGCAAGTGTGCTTACTACCACATTTTCTCTCCATGAATAATGCATGTCCTATGCAACTTGAGTCCCAAATAAGAAAAATGCTATACATCTAATAATCCATATTAAATACAAGAATAAACGTGCTTTTATGGATAATTTAATCCCTGAAATAAAAGGAGTTACTGGATTACTTCTATACAGAAAAGAAAATAAAATCGAATAATTTTCTCCTTTTCTCTCTTATATTTTTTATTGCCGTTAATTTCCATAACTGTTCAAATAAATGAATTCTATTTTAAAGCCACAGAGCAAAACTAGGTAATGAATGGGTCATTCTAGACCAACATGAAACAGCCAAAGTAGTGGAAAGTATATACACTTCGAATAAAAAAATGCAAATATGATTGCTACACATATCTCTGACACTTTTTAATTTCTTTTTCTTTTTCTTTTTTTTTTTTTTTTTTTTTTTTTTGAGACAGAGTCTCGCTCTGTCACCCAGGCTGGAGTGTAGTGGCGCGATCTGGGCTCACTGCAAGCTCCGCTTCCCGGGTTCACGCCATTCTCCTGCCTCAGTCCCCCGAGCAGCTGGGACCACAGGCGCCCGCCACCACACCCGGCTAATTTTTTGTATTTTTAGTAGAGATGGGGTTTCACCTTGTTAGCCAGGATGGTCTCGATCTCCTGACCTCGTGATCCACCCGCCTCGGCCTCCCAAAGTGCTAGGACTGCAGGCGTGAGCCACTGCGCCCAGCCACTTTTTTATTTCAAACAAGTCCAGCAACCTCTGTCCTGTCTAGATCATACAAACATTATCTTATTAAAATTTAAATTCAAAAGGAAAATGCAACTGTGGCTATCAAGCTGCAGGATTACTTGTGACTGATTATTTTAATGGATTGACTAACTTGTCAGCTAGAGCTTAATAATGTACGCCAGCTATTAATTAAGTAGTCCCCACTGTCTCTAGTAGAGTGAGCTCTGGATTCAGCTGTCAGAAGATTGGGAATTGAATTTTAGCTCCAAGGTATACCAGTTAAGTGACATTTTGTTGGTGATGTGACTTTGAATCTTAGTTATATTATCCATAAATTAACAGCATCACAGTTGTTGTGTTTATGTGTTAGAGAAAGACAGATTGAGAGAGACATAAGTGAGATAACGTATGCTCTAATCAGTGTTTCCTCCTGTGTCCTCAGACAATTATTTCCTCTTTTTTGTCTTCAACTCCTTCCTCTTTTCTGTTCAAATAAATCTCAATCCCTCTCTCGGCCGTATATCCTTCTCCATCTTTTGTTTCCTCCCCGTTAGAGCCAATTTTTTAAGAGTT